>NW_026112682.1:0-74086 GCF_024323335.1 Lathyrus oleraceus | reverse complement strand
TAAATTTTCTTTTGATTCAAACGCAGTCCTATGTTAAACTTAATCCTTGATTATAACAATAAATAACCTTATAACCATGTTTCTAAGTTGTTTCTTTGCAATGTGCTCAACAAAAAAAATCGCTTTTGTTTTCTTTTCCATACACACTCAAGCATCTAAAATCAAAGCCTATGTTTCCATTGACTCTATGTAACTCCGAAGATATTAACTTGCAATAACCTTGCTTAACTAAATAAGTTTATGAATCCAATCATTGCTTTATCCACTAACCTTTGTTTCTTCATCATGCACCGATCATTCCTATAGAATCTCAGCAAACATCACAAAATCCTGGACACACTCCCTTGACATCTAATTCTAATCCATTTTAAAGGTGTACTCATTCATATTTTTTAAAATTTTAATTAATTTTAAATCTAGAATTATATAAATTTAATTTGTTTTTAAATTTGTTTTAGAAATGGATGATTTTTTTATATTTCTATTAATTGGAATATTTTGAATAATGATTATTAAGATAATATAATTTTTCTTTTGAGAGATTTCAAACAAAAATTAATTAGGAGAATTTCGTGAAGATGACACATTAGTATGAAGCTAGGATTTTGTTTAGGGTTACCATCATGACAACCTTAAATTTATTTAAGTAGATAATATTAATATATGTATTTACCTTTAACTTAAAAGTTTTAACAATAAACTATATACGAGATAAATCAAAACTACAATTCCTTAAATTTTTCAATTAACATAAAAAAAGTCTTCCTTGAATGTTTCAAAATACCCTACAAATATTCCTTAAATATATTCAACAACATAATAACAAACTTTATTTTCTTATATAAATAAGTGTTTGTGCTCACCCACCACATTCTTTCTAAAGTTATCATATTTTATAAATCCAAAACCTTTTGCAATCCATATATAAAAATAAATAAATGGTAGTGAGATCTCAAAAGGTTTGGATTTATAAAGTATTGACCTAGATGATTATAAATGTATTGTTGAGGATACAAATGAGTCACGGTTTGTAAGTTATTTTTGCAAAATTTGTACTTTTTTATTTTTTTTATGCACCATTTTTGCTCTATTTTTTTGAAAGTGTATGTTCGAAACTAAATCTACATTAATTATGGTTTTTACCATAAGTTAAAATAGAAAAGATAATTATAATTGCACAGTTTTAATTATAATGGCTAACTAGAAGAAATCGATATATAAATATTAATATCTAAATTAATATGTACCATGTATTCATTTCTACATTAAAAATATAAAAATTTACAAAATGTATATGCATGATGCATTGATGGTTTTTTTTAAGTTCTTAATTCTAAAGTTGTGTGTTAAATTTTCTTTTTGATTCAACCGCAGTCCTATGTTAAACTTAATACCTTGATTATAACAATAAATACCTTATAACCATGTTTCTAAGTTGTTTCTTTGCAATGTGCTCAACAAAAAAATCGCTTTTGTTTCTTTTTCCATACACACTCAAGCATCTAAAATCAAAGCCTATGTTTCCATTGACTCTATGTAACTCCGAAGATATTAACAGTGCAATAACCTTGCTTAACTAAATAAGTTTATGAATCCAATCATTGCTTGTATCCACTAACCTTTGTTTCTTCATCATGCACCGATCATTCCTATAGAATCTCATCAAACATCACAAATCCTTGGACACACATCCCTTGACATCTAATTCTAATCCATTTTGAAGGTGTACTCAATTCATTTTTTTAAAATTTTATTAATTTTAAATTCTAGAATTATATAAATTTAATTGTTTTTAAAATTGTTTAGAAATGGATGATTTTTTAATATTGTTTATTAATTGGAATTTTTTGAATAATGATTATTAAGATAATAATAATTTTTTCTTTTGAGAGATTTCAAACAAAAAATTAATTAGGAGAATTTCGTGAAGATGACACATTAGTATGAAGCTAGGATTTTGTTTAGGGTTACCATCATGACAACCTTAAATTTAATTAAGTAGATAATATTAATATATGTATTTACCTTTAACTTAAAAGTTATAACAATAAACTATATACGAGATAAATCAAAACTACAATTCCTTAAATTTTTCAATTAACACAAAAAAGTCTTCCTTGAATGTTTCAAAATACCCTACAAATATTCCTAAATATTTCACAACATATAACAAACTTTATTTTCTTATATAAAATAGTTGTTTGTGCTTACACCCAACACATTCTTTTTCTAAGTTATCATATTTTATAAATCCAAACACTTTTGCAATCCATATATAAAAATAAATAAATGTAGTGAGATTTCAAAAGGTTTGGATTTATAAAGTATTTGACCTAGATGATTATAAATGTATTGTTGAGGATACAAATGAGTCACGGTTTGTAAGTTATTTTTTTGCAAAATTTGTACTTTTTTATTGTTTATTTATGCACCATTTTTGCTCTATTTTTTCGAAAGTGTATGTTCAGAAACTAAATCTACATTAATTATGGTTTTACCATAAGTTAAAATAGAAAAGATAATTATAATTGCACATTATTAATTATAATGGCTTAACTAGAAGAAATCGATATAAATATTAATATCTAAATTAATATGTACCATGTATTCATTTCTACATTAAAATATAAAATTTACAAAATGTATATGCATGATGCATTGATGGTTATTTTTAAGTTTTTAATTCTTAAAGTTGTGTGTTAAATTTTCTTTTTGATTCAACCGCAGTCCTATGTTAAACTTAATACCTTGATTATAACAATAAATACTTATAACCATGTTTCTAAGTTTTTTTTGTAAATGTGCTCAACAAAAAAATCGCTTTTGTTTTCTTTTTCCATACACACTCAAGCATCTAAAATCAAAGCCTATGTTTCCATTGACTCTATGTATCTTCGAGATATTAACAGTGCAATAACCTTGCTTAACTAAACAAGTTTATGAATCCAATCATTGCTTGTATCCACTAACCTTTGTTTCTTCATCATGCACCGATCATTCTTTTAGAATCTCATCAAACATCACAAATCCTTGGACACACATCCCTTGACATCTAATTCTAATCCATTTGAGGTGTACTCAATTCATATTTTTTAAATTTTATTAATTTTAAATTCTAGAATTATATAAATTTAATTTTTTAAAAAAATTGTTTAGAAATGGATGATTTTTTTAATATTGTTTATTAATTGGAATATTTTTTGAATAATGATTATTAAGATAATAATAATTTTTTCTTTTGAGAGATTTCAAACAAAAAATTAATTAGGAGAATTTCGTGAAGATGACACATTAGTATGAAGCTAGGTTTTGTTTAGGGTTACCATCATGACAACCTTAAATTTATATTAAGTAGATAATTTTAATATATGTATTTACCTTTAACTTAAAGTTATAACATAAACTATATACGAGATAAATCAAAAACTACAATTCCTTAAATTTTCAATTAACACAAAAAGTCTTCCTTGAATGTTTCAAAATACCCTACAAATATTCCTTAATATTCACAACATATAACAAACTTTATTTTCTATATAAATATAGTTGTTGTGCTTACACCCAACACATTCTTTTTCTAAGTTATCATATTTTATAAATCCAAAACCTTTTGCAATCCATATATAAAAATAAATAAATGTAGTGAGATTTCAAAAGGTTTGGATTTATAAAGTATTTGACCTAGATGATATAATGTATTGTTGAGGATACAAATGAGTCTGGTTTGTAAGTTATTTTTTGCAAAAATTTGTACTTTTTTATTGTTTATTTATGCACCATTTTTGCTCTATTTTTTGAAAGTGTATGTTCAGAAACTAAATCTACATTAATTATGGTTTTACCATAAGTTAAAATAGAAAAGATAATTATATTGCACTTATTAATTATAATGCTTAACTAGAAGAAATCGATATATAAATATTAATATCTAAATTAATATGTACCATGTATTCATTTCTACATTAAAAATATAAAATTTACAAAATGTATATGCATGATGCATTGATGGTTTATTTTTAAGTTCTTAATTCTTAAAGTTGTGTGTTAAATTTTCTTTTTGATTCACACGCAGTCCTATGTAAACTTATACTTGATTATAACAATAAATACCTTATAACCATGTTTCTAAGTTGTTTTTTGCAAATGTGCTCAACAAAAAAAATCGCTTTTGTTTTCTTTTTCCATACACACTCAAGCATCTAAAATCAAAGCCTATGTTTCCATTGACTCTATGTAACTCCAAAGATATTAACAGTGCAATAACCTTGCTTAACTAAATAAGTTTATGAATCCAATCATTGCTTGTATCCACTAACCTTTGTTCTTCATCATGCACCGATCATTCCTATAGAATCTCATCAAACATCACAAAATCCTTGGACACACATCCCTTGACATCTAATTCTAATCCATTTTGAAGGTGTACTCAATTCATATTTTTTAAAATTTTATTAATTTAAATTCTAGAATTATATAAATTTAATTGTTTTTAAATTGTTTTAGAAATGGATGATTTTTTAATATTTTTATTATTTGGAATATTTTTTGAATAATGATTATTAAGATAATAATAATTTTTCTTTTGAGAGATTGCAAACAAAAAAATTAATTAGGAGAATTTCGTGAAGATGACACATTAGTATGAAGCTAGGATTTTGTTTAGGGTTACCATCATGACAACCTTAAATTTATATTAAGTAGATAATATTTAATCTATGTATTTACCTTTAACTTAAAGTTATAACAATAAACTATATACGAGATAAATCAAAACTACAATTCCTTAAATTTTTCAATTAACACAAAAAAGTCTTCCTTGAATGTTTCAAAATACCCTACAAATATTCCTTAATATTTCACAACATATAACAAACTTTATTTTCTTATATAATATAGTTGTTGTGCTTACACCCACACATTCTTTTTCTAAGTTATCATATTTTATAAATCCAAAACCTTTTGCAATCCATATATAAAAATAAATAATGTAGTGAGATTTCAAAGGTTGGATTTATAAAGTATTTGACCTAGATGATTATAAATGTATTGTTGAGGATACAAATGAGTCATGGTTTGTAAGTTATTTTTTGCAAAATTTGTACTTTTTATTGTTTATTTATGCACCATTTTTGCTCTATTTTTTTTGAAAGTGTATGTTCAGAAACTAAATCTACATTAATTATGGTTTTTACCATAAGTTAAAATAGAAAAGATAATTATAATTGCACAGTTATTAATTATAATGGCTTAACTAGAAGAAATCGATATATAAATATTAATATCTAAATTAATATGTACCATGTATTCATTTCTACATTAAAAATATAAAAATTACAAAATGTATATGCATGATGCATTGATGGTTATTTTTAAGTTCTTAATTCTAAAGTTGTGTGTTAAATTTTCTTTTTGATTCAACCGCAGTCCTATGTTAAACTTAATACCTTGATTATAACAATAATACCTTATAACCATGTTTCTAAGTTGTTTTCTTTGCAAATGTGCTCAACAAAAAAAATCGCTTTTGTTTTCTTTTTCCATACACACTCAAGCATCTAAAATCAAAGCCTATGTTTCCATTGACTCTATGTAACTCCGAAGATATTAACAGTGCAATAACCTTGCTTAACTAAATAAGTTTATGAATCCAATCATTGCTTGTATCCACTAACCTTTGTTTCTTCATCATGCACCGATCATTCCTATAGAATCTCATCAAACATCACAAAATCCTTGGACACACATCCCTTGACATCTAATTCTAATCCATTTTGAAGGTGTACTCAATTCATATTTTTTAAAATTTTTTAATTTTAAATCTAGAATTATATAATTTAATTGTTTTTAAAATGTTTTAGAAATGGATGATTTTTTAATATTGTTTATTAATTGGAATTTTTTTGAATAATGATTATTAAGATAATAATATTTTTTTCTTTTGAGAGATTACAAACAAAAAAATTAATTAGGAGAATTTCGTGAAGATGACACATTAGTATGAAGCTAGGATTTTGTTTAGGGTTACCATCATGACAACCTTAATTTATATTAAGTAGATAATATTTAATATATGTATTTACCTTTAACTTAAAAGTTATAACAATAAACTATATACGAGATAAATCAAAACTACAATTCCTTAAATTTTTCAATTAACACAAAAAGTCTTCTTTGAATGTTTCAAAATACCCTACAAATATTCCTTAAATATTTCACAACATATAACAAACTTTATTTCTTATAAATATATTTGTTGTGCTTACACCCAACACATTCTTTTTCTAAGTTATCATATTTTATAAATCCAAAACCTTTTGCAATCCATATATAAAAATAAATAAATGTAGTGAGATTTCAAAAGGTTTGGATTTATAAAGTATTTGACCTAGATGATTATAATGTATTGTTGAGGATACAAATGAGTCACGGTTTTGTTATTTTTTGCAAAATTTGTACTTTTTTATTATTTATTTATGCACCATTTTTGCTCTATTTTTTCGAAAGTGTATGTTCAGAAACTAAATCTACATTAATTATGGTTTTACCATAAGTTAAAATAGAAAAGATATTATAATTGCACATTATTAATTATAATGGCTTAACTAGAAGAAATCGATATATAATATTAATATCTAAATTAATATGTACCATGTATTCATTTCTACATTAAAAATAAAAATTTACAAAATGTATATGCATGATGCATTGATGGTTATTTTTAAGTTCTTAATTCTGAAAGTTGTGTGTTAAATTTTCTTTTTGATTCAACCGCAGTCCTATGTTAAACTTAATACCTTGATTATAACAATAAATACCTTATAACCATGTTTCTAAGTTGTTTTTTTGTAAATGTGCTCAGCAAAAAAAATCGCTTTTGTTTTCTTTTTCCATACACACTCAAGCATCTAAAATCAAAGCTTATGTTTCCATTGACTCTATGTATCTCCGAGATATTAACAGTGCAATAAACTTGCTTAACTAAATAAGTTTGTGAATCCAATCATTGCTTGTATCCACTAACCTTTGTTTCTTCATCATGCACCGATCATTCTTATAGAATCTCATCAAACATCACAAAATCCTTGGACACACATCCCTTGACATCTAATTCTAATCCATTTTGAAGCTGTACTCAATTCATATTTTTTAAAATTTTATTAATTTTAAATTCTAGAATTATATAAATTTAATTTTTTAAAAAATTAGTTTAGAAATGGATGATTTTTTTAATATTGTTTATTAATTGGAATATTTTTTGAATAATGATTATTAAGATAATAATAATTTTTTCTTTTGAGAGATTTCAAACAAAAAAATTAATTAGGAGAATTTCGTGAAGATGACACATTAGTATGAAGCTAGGATTTTGTTTAGGGTTACCATCATGACAACCTTAAATTTATATTAAGTAGATAATATTTAATATATGTATTTACCTTTAACTTAAAAGTTATAACAATAAACTATATACGAGATAAATCAAAACTACAATTCCTTAAATTTTTCAATTAACACAAAAAAGTCTTCCTTGAATGTTTCAAAATACCCTACAAATATTCCTTAAATATTTCACAACATATAACAAACTTTATTTCTTATATAAATATAGTTGTTGTGCTTACACCCAACACATTCTTTTTCTAAGTTATCATATTTATAAATCCAAAACCTTTTGCAATCCATATATAAAAAAAATAAATGTAGTGAGATTTCAAAAGGTTGGATTTATAAAGTATTTGACCTAGATGATTATAAATGTATTGTTGAGGATACAAATGAGTCACGGTTTGTAAGTTATTTTTTGCAAAATTTGTACTTTTTTATTGTTTATTTATGCACCATTTTTGCTCTATTTTTTGAAAGTGTATGTTCAGAAACTAAATCTACATTAATTATGGTTTTTACCATAAGTTAAAATAGAAAAGATAATTATAATTGCACAGTTATTAATTATAATGGCTTAACTAGAAGAAATCGATATATAAATATTAATATCTAAATTAATATGTACCATGTATTCATTTCTACATTAAAATATAAAATTTACAAAATGTATATGCATGATGCATTGATGGTTATTTTTAAGTTCTTAATTCTTAAAGTTGTGTGTTAAATTTTCTTTTTGATTCAACCGCAGTCCTATGTTAAACTTAATACCTTGATTATAACAATAAATACCTTATAACCATGTTTCTAAGTTGTTTCTTTGCAAATGTGCTCAACAAAAAAAATCGCTTTTGTTTTCTTTTTCCATACACACTCAAGCATCTAAAATCAAAGCCTATGTTTCCATTGACTCTATGTAACTCCGAAGATATTAACAGTGCAATAACCTTGCTTAACTAAATAAGTTTATGAATCCAATCATTGCTTGTATCCACTAACCTTTGTTTCTTCATCATGCACCGATCATTCCTATAGAATCTCATCAAACATCACAAAATCCTTGGACACACATCCCTTGACATCTAATTCTAATCCATTTTGAAGGTGTATTCAATTCATATTTTTTAAAATTTTATTAATTTTAAATTCTAGAATTATATAATTTAATTGTTTTAAAGTTGTTTTAGAAATGGATGATTTTTTTAATATTGTTTATTAATTGGAATATTTTTTCAATAATGATTATTAAGATAATAATAATTTTTTTCTATTGAGAGATTTCAAACAAAAAAATTAATTAGGATAATTTCGTGAAGATGACACATTAGTATGAAGCTAGGATTTTGTTTAGGGTTACCATCATGACAACCTTAAATTTATATTAAGTAGATAATATTTAATATATGTATTTACCTTTAACTTAAAAGTTATAACAATAAACTATATACGAGATAAATCAAAAACTACAATTCCTTAAATTTTTAAATTAACAAAAAAAAGTCTTCCTTGAATGTTTCATAATACCCTACAAATATTCCCTAAATATTTCACAACATATAACAAACTTTATTTTCTTATATAAATATAGTTGTTGTGCTTACACCCAACACATTCTTTTTCTAAGTTATCATATTTTATAAATCCAAAACCTTTTGCAATCCATATATAAAAATAAATAAATGTAGTGAGATTTCGAAAGGTTTGGATTTATAAAGTCTTTGACCTAGATGATTATAAATGTATTGTTCAGGATACAAATGAGTCATGGTTTATAAGTTATTTTTTGCAAAATTTGTACTTTTTTATTGTTTATTTATGCACCATTTTTGCTCTATTTTTTTGAAAGTGTGTGTCCAGAAACTAAATCTACATTAATTATGGTTTTTACCATAAGTTTAAATAGAAATGATAATTATAATTGCATAGTTATTAATTATAATGGCTTAACTAGAAGAATATATATATATATATATATATATATATATATATTAATATCTAAATTAATATGAACCAAGTATTCATTTCTACATTAAAAATACAAAAATTTACAAAATGTATATGCATGATGCTTAGATGGTTATTTTTAAGTTCTTAATTCTTAATGTTGTGTGTTAAATTTTCTTTTTGATTCAACCGCAGTCCTATGTTAAACTTAATACCTTGATTATAACAATAAATACCTTATAACCATGTTTCTAAGTTGTTTCTTTACAAATGTGCTCATCAAAAAAATCGCTTTTGTTTTCTTTTTCCATACACACTCAAATATCTAAAATCAAAGCCTATGTTTCCATTGACTCTATGTTACTCCGAAGATATTAACAGTGCAATAACCTTGCTTAACTAAATAAGTTTATGAATCCAATCATTGCTTGTATCCACTAACCTCTTCATCATGCACCGATCATTCCTATAGAATCTCATCAAACATCACAAAATCCTTGGACACACATCCCTTGACATCTAATTCTAATCCATTTTGAAGGTGTATTCAATTCATATTTTTTAAAATTTTATTAATTTTAAATTCTAGAATTATATAAATTAAATTGTTTTTAAAGTTGTTTTAGAAATGGATGATTTTTTTAATATTGTTTATTAATTGGAATATTTTTTCAATAATGATTATTAAGATAATAATAATTTTTTTCTATTGAGAGATTTCAAACAAAAAAATTAATTAGGATAATTTCGTGAAGATGACACATTAGTATGAAGCTAGGATTTTGTTTAGGGTTACCATCATGACAACCTTAAATTTATATTAAGTAGATAATATTTAATATATGTATTTACCTTTAACTTAAAAGTTATAACAATAAACTATATACGAGATAAATCAAAAACTACAATTCCTTAAATTTTTAAATTAACAAAAAAAAGTCTTCCTTGAATGTTTCATAATACCCTACAAATATTCCTTAAATATTTCACAACATATAACAAACTTTATTTTCTTATATAAATATAGTTGTTGTGCTTACACCCAACACATTCTTTTTCTAAGTTATCATATTTTATAAATCCAAAACCTTTTGCAATCCATATATAAAAATAAATAAATGTAGTGAGATTTCGAAAGGTTTGGATTTATAAAGTCTTTGACCTAGATGATTATAAATGTATTGTTGAGGATACAAATGAGTCATGGTTTATAAGTTATTTTTTGCAAAATTTGTACTTTTTTATTGTTTATTTATGCACCATTTTTGCTCTATTTTTTTGAAAGTGTGTGTCCAGAAACTAAATCTACATTAATTATGGTTTTTACCATAAGTTAAAATAGAAAAGATAATTATAATTGCACAGTTATTAGTTATAATGGCTTAACTAGAAGAAATCGATATATAAATATTAATATCTAAATTAATATGTACCATGTATTCATTTCTACATTAAAAATACAAAAATTTACAAAATGTATATGCATGATGCTTAGATGGTTATTTTTAAGTTCTTAATTCTTAAAGTTGTGTGTTAAATTTTCTTTTTGATTCAACCACAGTCCTATGTTAAACTTAATACCTTGATTTTAACAATAAATACCTTATAACCATGTTTCTAAGTTGTTTCTTTGCAAATGTGCTCATCTAAAAAATCGCTTTTGTTTTCTTTTTCCATACACACTCAAGTATCTAAAATCCAAGCCTATGTTTCCATTGACTCTATGTTACTCCGAAGATATTAACAGTGCAATAACCTTGCTTAACTAAATAAGTTTAGGAATCCAATCATTGCTTGTATCCACTAACCTCTTCATCATGCACCGATCATTCCTATAGAATCTCATCAAACATCACAAAATCCTTGGACACACATCCCTTGACATCTAATTCAAATCTATTTTGAAGGTGTATTCAATTCATATTTTTTAAAATTTTATTAATTTTAAATTCTAGAATTATATAACTTAAATTGTTTTTAAAGTTGTTTTAGAAATGGATGATTTTTTTAATATTGTTTATTAATTGGAATATTTTTTCAATAATGATTATTAAGATAATAATAATTTTTTTCTATTGAGAGATTTCAAACAAAAAAATTAAGTAGGAGAATTTCGTGAAGATGACATATTAGTATGAAGCTAGGATTTTGTTTAGGGTTACCATCATGACAACCTTAAATTTATATTAAGTAGATAATATTTAATTTATGTATTTACGTTTAACTTAAAAGTTATAACAATAAACTATATACGAGATAAATCAAAAACTACAATTTCTTAAATTTTTCAATTAACAAAAAAAAGTCTTCCTTGAATGTTTCATAATACCCTACAAATATTCCTTAAATATTTCACAACATACAACAAAATTTATTTTCGTATATAAATATAGTTGTTGTGCTTACACCCAACACATTCTTTTTCTAAGTTATCATATTTTATAAATCCAAAACCTTTTGCAATCCATATATAAAAAAAAAATGTAGTGAGATTTCAAGAGGTTTGGATTTATAAAGTGTTTGACCTAGATGATTATAAATGTATTGTTGAGGATACAAATGAGTCATGGTTTGTAAGTTATTTTTTGCAAAATTTGTACTTTTTTATTGTTTATTTATGCACCATTTTTGCTCTATTTTTTTGAAAGTGTATGTCCAGAAATTAAATCTACATAAATTATGGTTTTTACCATAAGTTAAAATAGAAATGATAATTATAATTGCATAGTTATTAATTATAATGGCTTAACTAGAAGAAATTGATATATATATATATATATATATATATTATATATATATATATATATATATATATATATATATATATATATATATATATATATATATATATATATATATTAATATCTAAATTAATATGTACCATGTATTCATTTCTACACTAAAAATATAAAAGTTTACAAAATGTATATGCATGATGCATTGATGGCTATTTTTAAGTTCTTAATTCTTAAAGTTGTGTGTTAAATTTTCTTTTTGATTCAACCGCAGTCCTATGTTAAACTTAATACCTTGATTATAACAATAAATACCTTATAACCATGTTTCTAAGTTGTTTCTTTGCAAATGTGCTCAACAAAAAAATCGCTTTTGTTTTCTTTTTCCATACACACTCAGTATCTAAAATCAAAGCCTATGTTTCCATTGACTCTATGTTCTCCGAAGATATTAAAGGGCAATAACCTTGCTTAACTAAATAAGTTTATGAATCCAATCATTGCTTGTATCCACTAACCTTTGTTTCTTCATCATGCACCGATCATTCCTATAGAATCTCATCAAACATCACAAAATCCTTGGACACACATCCCTTGACATCTAATTCTAATCCATTTTGAAGGTGTATTCAATTCATATTTTTTAAATTTTATTAATTTTAAATTCTAGAATTATATAAATTAAATTGTTTTTAAATTGTTTTAGAAATGGATGATTTTTTTAATATTGTTTATTAATTGGAATATTTTTTCAATAATGATTATTAAGATAAGAATAATTTTTTCTATTGAGAGATTTCAAACAAAAAAATAAATTATGAGAATTTCGGGAAGATGACACATTAGTATGAAACTAGGATTTTGTTTAGGGTTACCATCATGACAACCTTAAATTTATATTAAGTAGATAATATTTAATATATGTATTTACCTTTAACTTAAAAGTTATAACAATAAACTATATACGAGATAAATCAAAAACTAGAATTCCTTAAATTTTTCAATTAACTCAAAAAAGTTTTCCTTGAATGTTTCAGAATACCCTACAAGTATTCCTTAAATATTTCTCAACATACAACAAACTTTATTTTCTTATATAAATATAGTTGTTGTGCTTACACCCAACACATTCTTTTTCTAAGTTATCATATTTTATAAATCCAAAACCTTTTGCAATCCATATATAAAAATAAATAAATGTAGTGAGATTTCAAAAGGTTTGGATTTATAAAGTGTTTGACCTAGATGATTATAAATGTATTGTTGAGGATACAAATGAGTCATGGTTTGTAAGTTGTTTTTTGCAAAATTTGTACTTTTTTATTGTTTATTTATGCACCATTTTTGCTCTATTTTTTTGAAAGTGTATGTCCAGAAATTAAATCTACATAAATTATGGTATTTACCATAAGTTAAAATAGAAATCATAATTATAATTGCATAGTTATTAATTATACTGGCTTAACTAGAAGAAATTGATATATATATATATATATATATATATATATATATATATATATATATATATTAATATCTAAATTAATATGAACCATGTATTCATTTCTACATTAAAAATATAAAAATTTACAAAATGTATATGCATGATGGTTAGATGGTTATTTTTAAGTTCTTAATACTTAAAGTTGTGTGTTAAATTTTCTTTTTGATTCAACCGCAGTCCTATGTTAAACTTAATACCTTGATTATAACAATGAATACCTTATAACCATGTTTCTAAGTTGTTTCTTTGCAAATGTGCTCATCAAAAAAATCGCTTTTATTTTCTTTTTCCATACACACTCAAGTATCTAAAATCAAAACCTATGTTTCCATTGACTCTATGTTACTCCAAAGATATTAACAGTGCAATAACCTTGCTTAACTAAATAAGTTTATGAATCCAATCATTGCTTGTATCCACTAACCTCTTCATCATGCACCGATCATTCCTATAGAATTTCATCAAACATCACAAAATCCTTGGACACACATCCCTTGACATCTAATTCAAATCTATTTTGAAGGTGTATTCAATTCATATTTTTTAAAATTTTATTAATTTTAAATTCTAGAATTATATAAATTAAATTGTTTTTAAAGTTGTTTTAGAAATGGATGATTTTTTTAATATTGTTTATTAATTGGAATATTTTTTCAATAATGATTATTAAGATAAGAATAATTTTTTCTATTGAGAGATTTCAAACAAAAAAATTAATTATGAGAATTTTGGGAAGATGACACATTAGTATGAAACTAGGATTTCGTTTAGGGTTACCATCATGACAACCTTAAATTTATATTAAGTAGATAATATTTAATATATGTATTTACCTTTAACTTAAAAGTTATAACAATAAACTATATACGAGATAAATCAAAAACTACAATTCCTTAAATTTTTCAATTAACAAAAAAAAGTCTTCCTTGAATGTTTCATTATACCCTACAAATATTCCTTAGATATTTCACAACATATAACAACTTTATTTTCTTATATAAATATAGTTGTTGTGCTTACACCCAACACATTCTTTTTCTAAGTTATCATATTTTATAAATCCAAAACCTTTTGCAATCCATATATAAAAATAAATAAATGTAGTGAGATTTCAAAAGGTTTGGATTTATAAAGTCTTTGACCTAGATGATTATAAATGTATTGTTGAGGATACAAATGAGTCATGGTTTATAAGTTATTTTTTGCAAAATTTGTACTCTTTTATTGTTTATTTATGCACCATTTTTGCTTTATTTTTTTTGAAAGTGTGTGTCCAGAAACTAAATCTACATTAATTATGGTTTTTACCATAAGTTAAAATAGAAAAGATAATTATATATGCACAATTATTAGTTATAATTGTAACAACCCGTATAATATATATCTAGAATAATATCATACAAGTGTTAAATTTTGGTACTGTCACAACATAAGTGCCTAATGGCATCAATATATATATATACATGTCCAAACTAAAACATCAATGGAACATGTTATACAATAATGCCTAAACAATAAAATTCTAAGAACTATGTACAATATCTTCATTTCACACAACTCCACAGCGGAAGATCATAATGAACAGCAACCCTTGAAACATCCATAACAGCTTCTCTTAGATTCAACCTGTAAAGAATACCTGAAAAATAACAACAATGATGGGATGAGATAATAATCTCAGTGAGTTCTCCTATCCTATGGGTCCACTCGGCTCTACAGGGTTCTAATCAATGTTCAACTCATATCCAACTAAGTCAACAAGGGAACGAAGACTTGAGCGATGGGGGACTATCTCGCAATTGTATGGCAACATGCATCTGAGTTCTCATAACTCAACCACGATCATTATTCAGATTCACGCAACATCGATCCCCAACCGGACCTACGTCTAGGCCAAGGCTTGGTTCACGCATGTCCGTATGATTCGACTTTCGCGGTGGATATCCGGTTCCCCTATGGGACTCTAACCCACTTTTAAGAACCATCACCCGTATGGGACTCTAACCCACCTAGGGCATCTTTCACCGTATGGGACTCTAACCCACATAGGTGTCCACCTTTCCCCCATGTCCGCCATGTTTGGGGCTCAAACCCAATTGAGGCTCGAATCATTGGTCCCACATCCCAATGCTTACTCATCTAAGCATACCACAAGAGATGTGTACCACCACAGAAAATACACATTCTGAATACATGATCGGTTCCACAAATCGTTGGTTCCACGAACCATAACAAATTCATAAATCACAGGTGACTTCATTCACCATAATACACAAATAATAACATGGCATGTTCCATACAATACGTCTCATTTTCAATCATGGCAACAATTCGTCCACGACCTCACATAAGCGTCGTACGAATGAATACCGTATTCTCATACATATATCACATATGTTCCATAACCTAGATCATATTTCTAAGTTATTAATCACGTCATTCTCCAAGGTTTCCTCACTCATCTTTGTAGAGTTTTAATCATGTTACTTCACCTTTCACATAACAACAATATTTAATTTTCATCATGATAAAATTCATGGCATTTATAAATCACATAATATTTTATAACATAGAACAATAATAATAGCCCTTTACGTTATCTTTCTAACGCATCCGGCCGTGTCCAAAACGGAGTTACACCACTCAATTAATTCATTAATCTATCTTAATCAAGATTTAGATTAATATTTATTCATTGCATAAGCATTCAACAACAACCTCTCTAGCCTAGTGGTAAGGCATGTACAGTTTCAAGGAGGTCTTGGGTTCGAACCCCACTGGTGACAAATTCTGCACAGATATAAAATTAAATTCTGTTTCAGTGTTAACCCAGTACCAATTGACAATTTTCCTTCTTTCATGAACTCTCGATTCCTTCAACAAATGCAACGACTTTGTAATCCATTTATCGATAATCTCATCAACTTCACTTGATCTGATAATGCATGCTACAAGCCTCTACTCCTACTAATTCACTTTTCCCGTACTACTCCAATGAGATAGAACCATCGTCTTACTTTTATCCTTACCTCCATTCTTAAGAGTAACTATCTCCCTGATCCCCATAGACTTGATTGGGCTCTTTCTCTCGTCACCTTCCATTGTGATACTCTGATTCCAATAGTGGAACACTCGGGATTCCTAGGCCTACTGTTTAGCTAACAATCTTCAAAGAAACACACTTACCCTCAGAGTGCCTACTGTCCAAAATGGTACTAGAACCTTACCGACTTCCATTAGTAGAATAACTTCCTTGATGACTCACAAAAGTGTAGAATAAGACCAACACTCTTCAGAAGGCAGGTATCCAGGGGTTACATTACTACAACCATAAAACATAAAACATCCAAATTCATCATGTGTTCGATGTAGCTAAACTAAATTAGTTTGACAACATCCAGTTCTGGTTACTATATTCCATATCAAATCCTCTTATAGGGTTTTGATTCACTCAAGATTTCTCCCGACACATAATCTCGGCCAATAACAAAGTAACACCGTCAAGGAACTTTAAATTATCAACAAAACACCACTTCTAAGGAACTTAAGCAATCTAGAACATAACTATGAGTGTCCATACACCTCACAGAGTCACACAAAAATATACTTCACACATATCTAGAGATGACATCACTTCGTATCCAAAATCATTCATCTCAATCATCCTGTCCCATCTTCCATAATCTTAGCTCATGCCCTTACTAACATACAGTCCGAGTTACATGTTTAACTTTAGGAATAACTGATTCTCGTCCCTCCTGGGAAGTAAAACTCATGAATCCTTTCAATAGGGTAGAGTATCATCGTACACATCCATTACCACTCTCAGGGAGTCTACATCTGAGGCTATGAATCCGAATGAATTAATCAATTTCATACCATGACCAACCACTTCACACCTTATCAATTTATACCACATACCTAGCTAATCTCTTCCAGATCAGCACTTAGTAGGTCTCTTCCATGTCCGTTCCGTATAGTTATTCATAATCATAATAGTGGTACTTCCCAGACTTACTTAAACTGAGTATGGTCTACCAAGTTGGTTTTCCCACACGTCTGACTTCCATGGTATCTCCTCAGATGACACACTACGCACTACACCTTCAGAAATCCCAATTTCAAAACTACCAATCTGACTTGTGGTGACTTGTAACTCCATCCTCAATTTGTACATCCACCACGGTACACTTATGACGTTTAAGACATCCTTAGCTCCAACACGGTGTGAATGTTTACACTCCGCGACTAACCAACCAACCAAATACTTCTCAAGGAGATAAATAACAACCAGACTTCCAATAAGCCAATATTACTCTTTCAATCCAAATAGAATGCACTTAAGATGAACCTTATCATTGCCACACGCTTATGACTGGAATTTTCTTCTAAACCAATACCTACTACTCCCTTCATCATACTGGGGTTACTTGTCTAGATGACTTGCTATGGACAATCCTCATTGTCTCCCAATAAGCTCTTACATCATAACATATTTCAAATCCTACACTTAGTCCCTATGCTCCAGCTTATCTTATCTTTCATTGTCTATCATCAACTCAACTTCTTAGAATGCAAGACTCACTGCTCAACAAAATGTATGTTACTTACATCCATCTCAAGACAAGGAATCCACTACACTTACTTGTGACCATAATACTTCTATCACATACTTCTCTTAACACCAAGGTCTAACTTCCTCTATTCCACTATGTAACACCCCAGACTGCTTTCAGGATTATCAACTAACCCCACAAATCAACACGGGCCTTTTTCAACATGTTTTGTCCTCACTCGCACGCTTTTCAGGAAACTTCCCAGAAGGTCACCCATCCCAATACTACTCCAAGTCAAGCACGCTTAACTATGGAGTTCTTATTGGTTAGGATACCGAAAAGAAGACGCATCTTGTTGATATAGGTAGTACCAATTAATCCTTATAAGCCTTCTTTCAACCATGTAGTCTCATACCTGCACAGCCTCAGGATCCCTCTCATTCTGATGTGAATTCGGTTTTTCCCCTAGAAGCTGCTAGGAGTGTCTCATTGTCATGCATCATGCATCGACAACCACTCCATCGCCCTCAGATGTTACATGTAACCACTCTTCGGCCTCTCCGACCTCGGGTGTTACACACTACATACTCTAGAAATCCTCGATGTGAACAATCATCAACTACACGCCCATAACTTTGTCTTAATGAATCTTAATGGTCCCATTGTGCCTCAATCTAAAATGTGCCCCATTACAACAGTTGTATTGCAACATCCACACTACTTCCGCACTCGGTGTTCACTTGTCTCCCTATGGTAATTCTCTCCGTTCCAATTACAAAAACCATTCTACTAGAAGTCCTTAAATCCAACTTAATTGCTCTTATCCTCAACCAGTTCTCATACAACCAAAACCCACTAGAGCTTCCATTACTATATAATGTGCGCTATCTGCCTCCAACACAAACTCTTATAATTGATCTTTAGGTAACTCATCATTCCATAATGGTCTCTTACTAACACTGAACCGCTGACGAGCTATCTCAAATCCGATCTCCCTTCTAAAACTGGACATACTTGGTTTATCTTCTAACCTCCATTTGGTCCATACATGTTTTACTTGGAATAGGCAACCATGTCCTCGAGTCTCTTCTTAGACTTCACCACTACCTTAGGCTCCCAACAAAACTGAACGTCCTTATCCCTCAAGTCTTCAACCACTTGCAAGGTACCATTCCAAATATATATATATATTCCATTAAGTACTCTCGTTCTTCCAAAATATTTTAGTGGCCTTAGAAACTGAAACACTGATACACTACCTCACTTCCAAACCTTATGACATATGCGTAACATAACCATCCTTTCTACTTTACCATACGGAATTATTCACAATACTATTCCATATTAGTGAGTATATCTTACTCCACTAACAAATTCACTCATTCCTCAAAATTCTGACAATTCATCCAATAGAGATCCTCAACTTCTTAACTCTGTTAACACCGCAGAATCGCTTGGATGATACACTACTCTTCAATTCCATAATACCCAAATCATAACTCCGCTAAAACTTCAACTGGGCCATCAAGTTCTCCTTACTTTCTAACTCTTGGCTTGAGCTTATTCTCAAAGCACAAGTTCAACCCACGCTTCGGAGTCCTCGTGGTCGCTCAACCATGATCCTACCTACCATGCACACAATATTAGGTTGATCAGGCCCAATACTATATACAGTGATATTAAGAATCATGTTGGCTAAACACACATATGAGGCAGTAATAGATTTACTTATGATGTTTCAAGGCTAGGTTGAGAATCGACCTGCTCTGATACCAACTGTAACAACCCGTATAATATATATCTAGAATAATATCATACAAGTGTTAAATTTTGGTACTGTCACAACATAAGTGCCTAATGGCATCAATATATATATACATGTCCAAACTAAAACATCAATGGAACATGTTATACAATAATGCCTAAACAATAAAAATCTAAGAACTATGTACAATATCTTCATTGCACACAACTCCACAGCGGAAGATTATAATGAACAGCAACCCTTGAAACATCCATAACAACTTCTCTTAGATTCAACCTGTAAAGAATACCTAAAAAATAACAACAATGATGGGATGAGATAATAATCTCAGTGAGTTCTCCTATCCTATGGGTCCACTCGGCTCTACAGGGTTCTAATCAATGTTCAACTCATATCCAACTCAAGTCAACAAGGGAACGAAGACTTGAGCGATGGGGGACTATCTCGCAATTGTATGGCAACATGCATCTGAGTTCTCATAACTCAACCACGATCATTATTCAGATTCACGCAACATTGATCCCCAACCGAACCTACGTCTAGGCCAAGGCTTGGTTCACGCATGTCCGTATGATTCGACTTTCGCGGTGGATATCCGGTTCCCCTATGGGACTCTAACCCACTTTTAAGAACCATCACCCGTATGGGACTCTAACCCACCTAGGGTATCTTTCACCGTATGGGACTCTAACCCACATAGGTGTCCACCTTTCCCCCATGTCCGCCATGGTTGGGGCTCAAACCCAATTGAGGTTCGAATCATTGGTCCCACATCCCAATGCTTACTCATCTAAGCATACCACAAGAGATGTGTACCACCACAGAAAATACACATTCTGAATACATGATCGGTTCCACAAATCATTGGTTCCACGAACCATAACAAATTCATAAATCACAGGTGACTTCATTCACCATAATACACAAATAATAACACGGCATGTTCCATACAATGCGTCTCATTTTCAATCATGGCAACAATTCGTCCACGACCTCACATAAGCGTCGTACGAATGAATACCGTATTCTCATACATATATCACATATGTTCCATAACCTAGATCATATTTCTAAGTTATTAATCACGTCATTCTCCAAGGTTTCCTCACTCATCTTTGTAGAGTTTTAATCATGTTACTTCACCT
This sequence comes from Lathyrus oleraceus, assembly GCF_024323335.1. NCBI lineage: Eukaryota > Viridiplantae > Streptophyta > Magnoliopsida > Fabales > Fabaceae > Lathyrus > Lathyrus oleraceus. Next base: position 53,054 of record NW_026112682.1, on the reverse strand, counting down.
TTCACATAACAACAATATTTAATTTTCATCATGATAAAATTCATGGCATTTATAAATCACATAATATTTTATAACATAGAACAATAATAATAGCCCTTTACGTTATCTTTCTAACGCATCCGGCCGTGTCCAAAACGGAGTTACACCACTCAATTAATTCATTAATCTATCTTAATCAAGATTTAGATTAATATTTATTCATTGCATAAGCACTCAACATGGTGGTGGTGGTGGTTCCTTCCTAAGAACTCACCTAGTAGAAGAAGAAGATGAAGTTGGTGGTGATGAAGATGACATGGTGGTGGTGGTGGTTCCTTCCTCTTCTTCTCCTCTTCTTCCTCTTTCTCTTCCTTCTTCTCTTTCTTTTCTTTCTGATATCTCTCTTCCTCCCTTACCTACTTCTTCTTATCTTTTTCCTTTCTTCTTTTTTCTTCTTTTTTCTTGCTTCCACATAATTCCTCTTATATACCGCTCAACATCAGTGGGTCACTTTCTTCCCGGAAACCACGACTTCCCTTCCTTGTACTAAGTTACACAAAACATAATTACAACATCTTATCTGGAATTGGTTAATCAATACTCATTAATTCTTCATAAGAAAATTTATTGATTCCTTAACCACACACAATATTGAATCCTTAACCCCACTGGTGACAAATTCTGCACAGATATAAAATTAAATTCACGAAATTTCCCAGAAAGTGATGTCCTCCCTTGTACTCCTTAATATTGGTCTGTCTCTTTATTAATAATTAATCACATAGGAACTGACAACTAATTGAGCATCTAAATTAATATGTACCATGTATTCATTTCTACACTAAAAATATAAAAATTTACAAAATGTATATGCATGATGCATTGATGGTTATTTTTAAGTTCTTAATTCTTAAAGTTGTGTGTTAAATTTTCTTTTTGATTATGTTAAACTTAATACCTTGATTATAACAATAAATACCTTATAACCATGTTTCTAAGTTGTTTCTTTGCAAATGTGCTCAACAAAAAAATCGGTTTTGTTTTCTTTTTCCATACACACTCAAGTATCTAAAATCAAAGCCTATGTTTCCATTGACTCTATGTTTCTCCGTAGCTATTAACAGGGCAATAACCTTGCTTAACTAAACAAGTTTATGAATACAATCATTGCTTGTATCCACTAACCTTTGTTTCTTCATCATGCACCGATCATTCCTATAGAATCTCATCAAACATCACAAAATCCTTGGACACACATCCCTTGACATCTAATTCTAATCCATTTTGAAGGTGTATTCAATTCATATTTTTTAAAATTTTATTAATTTTAAATTCTAGAATTATATAAATTAAATTGTTTTTAAAATTGTTTTAGAAATGGATGATTTTTTTAATATTGTTTATTAATTGGAATATTTTTTCAATAATGATTATTAAGATCAGAATAATTTTTTCTATTTAGAGATTTCAAACAAAAAAATTAATTATGAGAATTTCGGGAAGATGACACATTAGTATGAAACTAGGATTTTGTTTAGGGTTACCATCATGACAACCTTAAATTTATATTAAGTAGATAATATTTAATATATGTATTTACCTTTAACTTAAAAGTTATAACAATAAACTATGTACGAGATAAATCAAAGACTAAAATTCCTTAAATTTTTCAATTAACTCAAAAAAGTCTTCCTTGAATGTTTCAAAATACCCTACAAATATTCCTTAAATATTTCACAACATACAACAAACTTTATTTTCTTATATAAATATAGTTGTTGTGCTTACACCCAACACATTCTTTTTCTAAGTTATCATATTTTATAAATCCAAAACCTTTTGCAATCCATATATAAAAATAAATAAATGTAGTGTGATTTCAAAAGGTTTGGATTTATAAAGTGTTTGACCTAGATTATTATAAATGTATTGTTGAGGATACAAATGAGTCATGGTTTGTAAGTTATTTTTTGCAAAATTTGTACTTTTTTATTGTTTATTTATGCACCATTTTCGCTCTATTTTTTCGAAAGTGTATGTTCAGAAACTAAATCTACATTAATTATGGTTTTTACCATAAGTTAAAATAGAAAAGATAATTATAATTGCACAGTTATTAATTATAATGGCATAACTAGAAGAAATCGATTAATAAATATTAATATCTAAATTAATATGTACCATGTATTCATTTCTACATTAAAAATATAAAAATTTACAAAATGTATATGCATGATGCATTGATGGTTATTTTTAAGATCTTAGTTCTTAAGGTTATGTGTTAAATTTTCTTTTTGATTCAACCGCAGTCCTATGTTAAACTTAATACCTTGATTATAACAATAAATACCTTATAACCGTGTTTCTAAGTTGTTTCCTTGTAAATGTGCTCAACAAAAAAATCGTTTTTGTTTTCTTTTTCCATACACACTCAAGCATCTAAAATCAAAGCCTATGTTTCCATTGACTCTATGTAACTCCGAAGATATTAACAGTGCAATAACCTTGCTTAACTAAATAAGTTTATGAATCCAATCATTGCTTGTATCCACTAACCTTTGTTTCTTCATCATGCACCGATCATTCCTATATAATCTCATCAAACATCACAAAATCCTTGGACACACATCCCTTGACATCTAATTCTAATCCATTTTGAAGGTGTACTCAATTCATATTTTTTAAGATTTTATTAATTTTAAATTCTAGAATTATATAAATTTAATTGTTTTTAAAATTGTTTTAGAAATGGATGATTTTTTTAATATTGTTTATTAATTGGAATATTTTTTGAATAATGATTATTAAGATAATAATAATTTTTTCTTTTGAGAGATTTCGAAGAAAAATATTAATTAGGAGAATTTCGTGAAGATGACACATTAGTATGAAGCTAGGATTTTGTTTAGGGTTACCATCTTGGCAACCTTAAATTTATATTAAGTAGATAATATTTAATATATGTATTTACCTTTAACTTAAAAGTTATAACAATAAACTATATACGAGATAAATCAAAAACTACAATTCCTTAAATTTTTCAATTAACACAAAAAAGTCTTCTTTGAATGTTTCAAAATACCCTACAAATATTCCTTAAATATTTCACAACTTATAACAAACTTTATTTTCTTATATAAATATAGTTGTTGTGCTTACACCCAACACATTCTTTTTCTAAGTTATCATATTTTATAAATCCAAAACCTTTTGCAATCCATATATAAAAATAAATAAATGTAGTGAGATTTCAAAAGGTTTGGATTTATAAAGTATTTGACCTAGATGATTATAAATGTATTGTTGAGGATACAAATGAGTCATGGTTTGTAAGTTATTTTTTGCAAAATTTGTACTTTTTTATTGTTTATTTATGCACCATTTTTGCTCTTTTTTTTCGAAAGTCTATTTTCAGAAACTAAATCTACATTAATTATGGTTTTTACCATAAGTTAAAATAGAAAAGATAATTATAATTGCACAGTTATTAATTATAATGACTTAACTAGAAGAAATCGATATATAAATATTAATATCTAAATTAATATGTACCATGTATTCATTTCTACATTAAAAATATAAAAATTTACAAAATGTATATGCATGATGCATTGATGGTTATTTTTCAGTTCTTAATTCTTAAAGTTGTGTGTTAAATTTTCTTTTTTATTCAACCTCAGTCCTATGTTAAACTTAATACCTTGATTATAACAATAAATACCTTATAACCATGTTTCTAAGTTGTTTCTTTGCAAATGTGCTCAACAAAAAAAATCGGTTTTGTTTTCTTTTTCCATACACACTCAAGCATCTAAAATTGAAGCCTATGTTTCCATTTACTCTATGTAACTCCGAATATATTAACAGTGCAATAACCTTGCTTAACTAAATAAGTTTATGAATCCAATCATTGCTTGTATCCACTAACCTTTGTTTCTTCATCATGCACCGATCATTCCTATAGAATCTCATCAAACATCACAAAATCCTTGGACACACATCCCTTGACATCTAATTCTAATCCATTTTGAAGCTGTACTCAATTCATATTTTTTAAAATTTTATTAATTTTAAATTCTAGATTTATATAAATTTAATTGTTTTTAAAATTGTTTTAGAAATGGATGATTTTTTTAATATTTTTTATTATTTGGAATATTTTTTGAATAATGATTATTAAGATAATAATAATTTTTTCTTTTGAGACATTTCAAACAAAAAAATTAATTAGGAGAAGTTCGTGAAGATGATACATTAGTATGAAGCTAGGATTTTGTTTAGGGTTACCATCATGACAACCTTAAATTTATATTAAGTAGATAATATTTAATCTATGTATTTACCTTTAACTTAAAAGTTATAACAATAAACTATATACGAGATAAATCAAAAACTACAATTCCTTAAATTTTTCAATTAACACAAAAAAGTCTTCCTTGAATGTTTCAAAATACCCTACAAATATTCCTTAAATATTTCAAACCATATAACAAACTTTATTTTCTTATATAAATATAGTTGTTGTGCTTACACCCAACACATTCTTTTTCTAAGTTATCATATTTTATAAATCCAGAACCTTTTGCAATCCATATATAAAAATAAATAAATGTAGTGAGATTTCAAAAGGTTTGGATTTATAAAGTATTTGACCTAGATGATTATAAATGTATTGTTGAGGATACAAATGAGTCACGGTTTGTAAGTTATTTTTTGCAAAATTTGTACTTTTTTATTGTTTATTTATGCACCATTTTTGCTCTATTTTTTTGAAAGTGTATGTTCGGAAACTAAATCAACATTAATTATGGTTTTTACCATAAGTTAAAATAGAAAAGATAATTATAATTGCACAGTTATTAATTATAATGGCATAACTAGAAGAAATCGATATATAAATATTAATATCTAAATTAATATGTACCATGTATTCATTTCTACATTAAAAATATAAAAATTTACAAAATGTATATGCATGATGCATTGATGGTTATTTTTAAGTTCTTAATTCTTAAAGTTGTGTGTTAAATTTTCTTTTTGATTCAACCGCAGTCCTATGTTAAACTTAATACCTTGATTATAACAATAAATACCTTATAACCATGTTTCTAAGTTTTTTTCTTTGCAATTGTGCTCAACAAAAAAAATCGCTTTTGTTTTCTTTTTCCATACACACTCAAGCATCTAAAATCAAAGCCTATGTTTCCATTTACTCTATGTAACTCCGAAGATATTAACAGTGCAATAATCTTGCTTAACTAAATAAGTTTATGAATCCAATCATTGCTTGTATCCACTAACCTTTGTTTCTTCATCATGCACCGATCATTCCTATAGAATGTCATCAAACATCACAAAATCCTTGGACACACATCCCTTGACATCTAATTCTAATCCATTTTGAAGGTGTACTCAATTCATATTTTTTAAAATTTTATTAATTTTAAATTCTAGAATTATATAAATTTAATTGTTTTTAAAATTGTTTTAGAAATGGATGATTTTTTTAATATTGTTTATTAATTGGAATTTTTTTGAATAATGATTATTAAGATAATAATAATTTTTTCTTTTGAGAGATTACAAACAAAAAAATTAATTAGGAGAATTTCGTGAAGATGACACATTAGTATGAAGCTAGGATTTTGTTTAGGGTTACCATCATGACAACCTTAAATTTATATTAAGTAGATAATATTTAATATATGTATTTACCTTTAACTTAAAAGTGATGACAATAAAATATATACGAGATAAATCAAAAACTACAATTCCTTAAATTTTTCAATTAACACAAAAAAAGTCTTCTTTGAATGTTTCAAAATACCCTACAAATATTCCTTAAATATTTCACAACATATAACAAACTTTATTTTCTTATATAAATATAGTTGTTGTGCTTACACCCAACACAGTCTTTTTCTAAGTTATCATATTTTATAAATCCAAAACCATTTGCAATCCATATATAAAAATAAATAAATGTACTGAGATTTCAAAAGGTTTGGATTTATAAAGTATTTGACCTAGATGATTATAAATGTATTGTTGAGGATACAAATGAGTCATGGTTTGTAAGTTATTTTTTGCAAAATTTGTACTTTTTTATTATTTATTTATGCACCATTTTTGCTCTATTTTTTCGAAAGTGTATGTTCAGAAACTAAATATACATTGATTATGGTTTTTACCATAAGTTAAAATAGAAAAGATAATTATAATTGCACAGTTATTAATTATAATGGCTTAACTAGAAGAAATCGATATATACATATTAATATCTAAATTAATATGTACCATGTATTCATTTCTACATTAAAAATATAAAAATTTACAAAATGTATATGCATGATGCATTGATGGTTATTTTTAAATTCTTAATTCTTAAAGTTGTGTGTTAAATTTTCTTTTTGATTCAACCGCAGTCCTATGTTAAACTTAATACCTTGATTATAACAATAAATACCTTATAACCATGTTTCTAAGTTGTTTTTTTGCAAATGTGCTCAACAAAAAAAATCGCTTTTGTTTTCTTTTTCCATACACACTCAAGCATCCAAAATCAAAGCCTATGTTTCCATTTACTCTATGTAACTCCGAAGATATTAACAGTGCAATAACCTTGCTTAACTAAATAAGTTTATGAATCCAATCATTGCTTGTATCCCCTAACCTTTGTTTCTTCATCATGCACCGATCATTCTTATAGAATCTCATCAAACATCACAAAATCCTTGGACACACATCCCTTGAAATCTAATTCTAATCCATTTTGAAGGTGTACTCAATTCAAAATTTTTAAACTTTTATTAATTTTAAATTCTAGAATTATATAAATTTAATTGTTTTTAAAATTGTTTTAGAAATGGATGATTTTTTTAATATTGTTTATTATTTGGAATATTTTTTGAATAATGATTATTAAGATAATAATAATTTTTTCTTTTGAGACATTGCAAACAAAAAAATTAATTAGGAGAAGTTCGTGAAGATGACACATTAGTATGAAGCTAGGATTTTGTTTAGGGTTACCATCATGACAACCTTAAATTTATATTAAGTAGATAATATTTAATCTATGTATTTACCTTTAACTTAAAAGTTATAACAATAAACTATATACGAGATAAATCAAAAACTACAATTCCTTAAATTTTTCAATTAACACAAAAAAGTCTTCCTTGAATGTTTCAAAATACCCTACAAATATTCCTTAAATATTTCACAACATATAACAAACTTTATTTTCTTATATAAATATAGTTGTTGTGCTTACACCCAACACATTCTTTTTCTAAGTTATCATATTTTATAAATCCAGAACCTTTTGCAATCCATCTATAAAAATAAATAAATGTAGTGAGATTTCAAAAGGTTTGGATTTATAAAGTATTTGACCTAGATGATTATAAATGTATTGTTGAGGATACAAATGAGTCACGGTTTGTAAGTTATTTTTTGCAAAATTTGTACTTTTTTATTGTTTATTTATGCACCATTTTTGCTCTATTTTTTTGAAAGTGTATGTTCGGAAACTAAAGCAACATTAATTATGGTTTTTACCATAAGTTAAAATAGAAAAGATAATTATAATTGCACAGTTATTAATTATAATGGCATAACTAGAAGAAATCGATATATATATATATATTAATATCTAAATTAATATGTATCATGTATTCATTTCTACAGTAAAAATATAAAAATTTACAAAATGTATATGCATGATGCATTGATGGTTATTTTTAAGTTCTTAATTCTTAAAGTTGTGTGTTAAATTTTCTTTTTGATTCAACCGCAGTCCTATGTTAAACTTAATACCTTGATTATAACAATAAATACCTTATAACCATGTTTCTAAGTTGTTTTTTTGCAAATGTGCTCAACAAAAAAAATCGCTTTTGTTTTCTTTTTCCATACACACTCAAGCATCCAAAATCAAAGCCTATGTTTCCATTTACTCTATGTAACTCCGAAGATATTAACAGTGCAATAACCTTGCTTAACTAAATAAGTTTATGAATCCAATCATTGCTTGTATCCCCTAACCTTTGTTTCTTCATCATGCACCGATCATTCTTATAGAATCTCATCAAACATCACAAAATCCTTGGACACACATCCCTTGAAATCTAATTCTAATCCATTTTGAAGGTGTACTCAATTCATATTTTTTAAAATTTTATTAATTTTAAATTCTAGAATTATATAAATTTAATTGTTTTTAAAATTGTTTTAGAAATGGATGATTTTTTTAATATTGTTTATTAATTGGAATTTTTTTGAATAATGATTATTAAGATAATAATAATTTTTTTCTTTTGAGAGATTACAAACAAAAAAATTAATTAGGAGAATTTCGTGAAGATGACACATTAGTATGAAGCTAGGATTTTGTTTAGGGTTACCATCATGACAACCTTAAATTTATATTAAGTAGATAATATTTAATATATGTATTTACCTTTAACTTAAAAGTTATGACAATAAAATATATACGAGATAAATCAAAAACTACAATTCCTTAAATTTTTCAATTAACACAAAAAAGTCTTCTTTGAATGTTTCAAAATACCCTACAAATATTCCTTAAATATTTCACAACATATAACAAACTTTATTTTCTTATATAAATATAGTTGTTGTGCTTACACCCAACACAGTCTTTTTCTAAGTTATCATATTTTATAAATCCAAAACCATTTGCAATCCATATATAAAAATAAATAAATGTACTGAGATTTCAAAAGGTTTGGATTTATAAAGTATTTGACATAGATGATTATAAATGTATTGTTGAGGATACAAATGAGTCATGGTTTGTAAGTTATTTTTTGCAAAATTTGTACTTTTTTATTGTTTATTTATGCACCATCTTTGCTCTATTTTTTTGAAAGTGTATGTTCGGAAACTAAAGCAACATTAATTATGGTTTTTGTAACACCCTTCTAAAATACCCCAAATGTTTAATAATAAAACAACAACAATTAAATCATACATATCAGAGTAATCATGCATCTCAAGGGTGTCACATAACAACTTCTTCACAAAAGTCAATATAAAATCAGTCATGCTCAATTTTATTCAACATAAAACTTCTTTAACAATACGCAGCGGATAAAATATTTCAACATCTGTAATTCATCAAAATTAACATTTATTCAACAATTCAAACATCCCGTCCCGATGTTACATCTATCAGAGCATGACCCTCTAACCACACTAGACTTCAAGCACTAGCTTCTATTCGACTCACTGCTCGTTACCTGAAAAATATAGCTGTAAGGGTGAGTTCCTCAATCGATATAACAAATATTATAATTTATCATGTTATGTTAAGTAATTCTACACGTTAATCACCCTAATTATATCATGCATTAGGCAACGGCACAGTCAACTCAATTATCATATTCAAACACAACGTAAAGGCAACTCAATAACAACATAAAATGCAACTCAATGAGACTCGACTCTTCATGCATGTGGTACCATTTGGAGTAAAACTCCCAACTTAAAATCATTGCCAGTTTAGTGGGCATCAAGGCATAAGCCTTCAACTTTCAACTTAAAATTTTGCCAATCCAGGCCAACGTGGTGTGAGCAAAAGCCCCATATTTTTGCCAATCCAGGCCAACGTGGTGTGAGACGAAGCTCCGACTTAATGCATATGGATGTATATGACATGTATGACTTGAAACTTTAACAACATAATAGCAACAGCAACACAACAGCTTTTCAACAAAACAACTTAAATCAACTTTGGCTCATCAGCCTACAACTCAGTATTTTTCAACACAACTTAAAATTTAACTTTTCAACATAATTGCATCAACATTTCACAACACAAACCCAACAATTTTTATTCATCAATTTAACTGCAATAAGGCAACTACCAATTGCATTTACAACATAAAAATCAACTATTTTCCACACTGCAACAGTGTTATCAAGTTTCGCTGCTGACAAAAAAACCATCATGCACGTCTACGAACAAAATTGAAGGCTTTGAGTCGACCGTAGGGGTCAGCTCAAAGTTCGCGGTCGGCGCAAAGGCTCTGCTCAACTGGAGGGAGTCGGCGCAAAGACCCCTTGCGTCGACGCATGGGGTCGACGCTTAACTCACGGGTCGGCGCCAAAATGCCTTGCGTCGACGCATGCAGTCGGCGCATGCCCCACGGGTCAGCGCACGCCGACCCTATGGTCGACCGCTCGCGCGCAGACTCAGATTTTTCTGAGTTATTCCAAGTTCCGTCAGCTTCACGCAGATCAGGTTTTCCGGCCGCTTCCGCATCTAAAACCCTTTCTAAGACAACCTAATTTGTCTTTAATTTAGTAGTGCCGAATCAAGTTTTTAATTGTGATCCGTGCTATAGTCTAACATTTACGACTCACACAACTATCAATTCAATTTGCAGTTTTTAACACGGTTTATCCAACGTCAATTTCAGCATATACAGTCCCAATTAGGGTTAAATCAACGACTTATCACTACCCATTACATGTTAATCTATAATACCCATTAACCGACGATAAACCCCCCCTTACCTGAGATAATCCGGCAATTCTCTAAGCTTTAGCTTTTCCGTTCCTCAACCGTGCTTTTCGGCTCTTTGCCCTTTTTCCTCTTCTCTGCAGCTTCTCTGAGTTTCACGTGAAATTTCTTTGTTAAGAATGAAACCCTTTTCTTTATTCCCACTTATATATATATTCCAATTATTATTATTCCAAAATAATAATAATAATAATAATAATAATAATCCAATAATCCAATTTATTTAATTAAATTAATAATTATATTATCAACTTAATTAAATAATTCTTTTTTCTTTATTTGGGGTGTTACAACTCTCCCCCACTAAAAGAGTTTTCGTCCTCGAAAACATACCTCAAGCAAATAACTCTGGATAGGACTCTTTCATCTGACTCTCCAGCTCCCAAGTCACATTGCCACCTGCTGGTCCTCCCCAAGCTACCTTCACTAAGGCAATCTCTTTACCCCGCAACTGCTTCAACTCTCGATCCTCAATCCTCATAGGCGATGTTTCAACAGTCAGGTTATCTCTCACCTGTACATCATCTACTTGGATCACATGCGACGGATCATGAATATACCTCCTCAACTGAGACACATGAAAAACCTCATGCAAATTCGCAAGTGACGGCGGTAAAGCGATACGATAGGCTACTTCTCCTATCCTCTCCAAAATCTGATAAGGACCAATAAATCGCGGTGTCAACTTCTTCGACTTCAAAGCTCGACCAACACCAGTTATCGGAGTGACACGAAGAAACACATGATCCCCCTCTTGGAACTCAAGTGACTTCCTCCTCTTATCATGATAACTCTTCTGACGACTCTGAGCAATTCTCATCTTCTCCTGAATCATCTTAATCTTTTCCGTAGTTTGTTGAATAATCTCCGGTCCAATCACAACACTCTCACCGGACTCACACCAACATAACGGTGTCCGACATCTCCTACCATACAAAGCTTCAAACGGTGCCATACCAATACTCGAATGAAAACTATTGTTGTAGGTAAACTCAATCAAAGGCAAATAACAATCCCAAGCACCTCCCTTTTCCAAAACACAAGCTCTCAAAAGATCCTCTAATGACTGAATCGTCCTCTCAGTCTGACCATCAGTCTGCGGATGATATGCAGAACTCAATCTCAGCTTAGTTCCCAAAGCCTTCTGCAAACCTTCCCAGAATTTCGATGTAAACCTAGGATCTCTGTCCGAAACAATACTCGACGGAATACCATGCAGACTTACAATCTTCTCAATATACAACTCAGCCAATTTCTCTAACGGATAATCCATTCTGATCGGAATGAAACGAGCCGACTTCGTCAATCTATCCACAATCACCCAAATAGCTTCAAAATTCTTACTTGTCCTCGGTAAACCAGAAACAAAATCCATACTGATACTATCCCATTTCCACTCTGGAATCGCCAACGGTTGCATTAGCCCCGATGGCTTCTGATGCTCAATCTTTGACTTCTGACAAGTCAAACAGGAATAGACAAAACTTGCAATTTCTCTTTTCATTCCCGGCCACCAAAATAACTTCTTTAAATCATGATACATCTTCGTAGCTCCAGGATGAATACTCAACCCACTACGATGTCCTTCTTCAAGAATACTCTTCTTAAGTTCTGTAACATCCGGAACACACACCCGACTACCAAATTTCAAAATACCATTCTCATCAATTCTGAATTCGCCACCTTGACCTTGACTCACTAGAGTCAACTTATCAACCAAAAGCACATCAGATTTCTGACCCTCTCTGATCTCATCCAGAATACCACTTGTTAACTTCAACATTCCCAATTTAACACTATTGTGAGTACTCTCACACACCAAACTCAAATCTCTAAACTGTTCAATTAAATCCAACTCCTTAACCATTAGCATAGACATATGCAATGATTTCCGACTCAACGCATCAGCCACTACATTTGCTTTACCCGGATGGTAATTCAAACCAAAGTCATAATCCTTCAGAAACTCTAACCATCTCCTCTGTCTCATATTCAGCTCCTTCTGATCAAACAAATACTTTAAACTTTTATGGTCACTGAAAACTTCAAATCTTGACCCATACAAGTAATGTCTCCATAACTTCAGAACAAACACCACAGCCGCCAACTCTAAGTCGTGCGTCGGATAATTCCTCTCATGAATCCTGAGCTGTCTTGAAGCATAAGCTATAACCTGCTTATTCTGCATCAACACGCCACCCAAACCCAACAATGAAGCATCACAGTAAACTTCAAATGGTTCCGACGAACTCGGTAATGTCAGAATAGGAGCAGTAGTTAACCTTCTCTTTAACTCTTGGAACCCTTCTTCACATTTTGAGTCCCAAACAAATGCTTGCCCCTTTCTAGTCAACATCGTCAACGGTAACGCCAACTTAGAAAACCCTTCAATGAACTTCCTATAATAACCAGCCAAACCAAGAAAACTTTGAATCTCAGCAACAGACTTCGGGGCTTCCCACTTAGATACCGCTTCTATCTTAGAAGGATCAACAACAACACCACCTCTTGAAATCACATGACCAAGAAAACTTACCTCTTCTAACCAAAATTCACACTTGGACAATTTAGCAAATAATTTCTTTTCTCGTAGAACTTCCAAAACCACTCTCAAATGCTCAGCATGCTCTTCTTCTGATTTCGAATACACCAAAATATCATCAATAAATACCACAACAAACTTGTCTAGGTATGGATGGAAAATCCTATTCATATACTCCATAAATACTCCAGGTGCATTAGTCACACCAAAAGGCATTACAGAATACTCATAATGTCCATACCTTGTCCTGAAAGCAGTCTTCTGAATATCCTCAGTCTTCACACGTATCTGATGATACCCAGATCTCAAATCTATCTTGCTGAACACACTTGCACCAACCAACTGATCCATCAAATCATCAATCCTCGGCAAAGGATACCGATTCTTGATCGTCACTTTATTCAGTTGCCTGTAGTCCACACACAACCTCATAGTACCTTCTTTCTTCTTAACCAATAGCACTGGCGCACCCCACGGTGACACACTCGGACGAATAAATTTCTTATCCAACAGATCTTCCAACTGACTCTTCAATTTAGTTAACTCAACAGCAGACATACGGTACGGAGCCATCGATATCGGTCTAGTACCAGGTACCAAATCAATCGAGAACTCCACTTCGCGTTCTGGTGGTAATTCATTCACCTCTTCAGGAAACACATCAGGAAAATCACGCACCACGGCTAGATCACAAATCACCATCTTATCCTTGGCCTCCAAAGTTGCTAACAGCATAAACAACTCTGCCCCATCAGCTACTTCTTCATTCACCTGCCTTGCTGATAGAAACAAACTCTTTCCTTCCTCAATCTCAGGAAAGACTACCGTCTTATCAAAACAATTGATAGAAACTCGGTTAAACACCAACCAGTTCATACCCAGAATAACATCAATCTGCACTAGTGGAAGACACACTAGGTCCATCCCAAAGTCTCTACCAAAAATACTCAAAGGACAATTTAAACAAACCGAAGTAGTAGTCACTGAACCCTTCGCAGGAGTATCAATTACCATACTTCCAAACATCTCAGATATCTCTAACTTAAGTTTCACAGCACAATCCAAAGATATAAAGGAATGAGTCGCACCTGTGTCAATAATAGCTACAAGAGGAAAGCCATTAATATAACACGTACCTCGGATCAAACGATCATCTGCAGAAGTCTCAGAACCCGATAGAGCAAAGACCTTGCCTCCTGACTGATTCCCTTTCTTCGGCTTCCGACACTGACTTCCAATATGCCCTTCTTCGCCACAATTAAAACAAATCACTTCCTTGTGCTTGCAATCAGCTATTGCATGCCCAGTCTTACCACAGCGAAAACACCTCTTCACTTCAGCAGTACATACATTACTCTTATGACCAGCCTGACCACATTTGAAGCAAACTATACCAGTAGGAGCACCTCCCCTACTAGTCCTCTGAGCCGGAGCAGCTACTTGTTTCCCTTTTCCAGCTGGAACATCATACGGCTTGCCACGGTTTTGATGTTGCTTGCCTCTGCGATCACTGACAATCTTGTAATGAGCATTATTGTCCTCTTCAAATATCCTGCAGCTATCAACCAACTCAGTAAAAATGCGTATCTTCTGATACCCAACAGCCTTCTTAATTTCAGAGCGCAATCCATTTTCAAACTTGATGCACTTTGAAAATTCAGCACCAGCACCAGTGTAATGAGGATAAAATTTGGACAACTCCACAAATTTCGCAGCATAATCCGTGACAGACATGTTTCCTTGCTTCAGCTCAAGGAATTCAATCTCCTTCTTACCACGGACATCCTCTGGATAATACTTCCTCAGAAATTCCCTACGGAATACATCCCAAGTAACGACTTCACCTGCCGCGGTCAACCTCTCGTGAGTCTCTAGCCACCAGTCATCAGCTTCGACTGCTAGCATGTGAGTACCATACCGAACCTTCTGAGCTGGAGTACAATCCATAACACGGAAGATTCTCTCAATCTCTTTCAACCATCCCAAGGCTGCATCTGGATCATGCTTTCCTTTAAACACCGGCGGGTTCTCTCTCTGAAAAGTCGCCAAGCTACGTGATCCAGCATCTCCACCAGCATTTGGCAAGTTCTGCACAGCTTGTGCCATTGCTTGCATTGCGGCAGCCATTGCAGCGTCATTCCTTCCAGCCATTTCAACTTATCAATACAACACAACTTAAAGTTAGATTGGTAACAATACACAATTGTTAGACAAAACGACACGACAACTGGCCGGACGGACCGACCTGCTCTGATACCACTAATGTAACACCCTTCTAAAATACCCCAAATGTTTAATAATAAAACAACAACAATTAAATCATACATATCAGAGTAATCATGCATCTCAAGGGTGTCACATAACAACTTCTTCACAAAAGTCAATATAAAATCAGTCATGCTCAATTTTATTCAACATAAAACTTCTTTAACAATACGCAGCGGATAAAATATTTCAACATCTGTAATTCATCAAAATTAACATTTATTCAACAATTCAAACATCCCGTCCCGATGTTACATCTATCAGAGCATGACCCTCTAACCACACTAGACTTCAAGCACTAGCTTCTATTCGACTCACTGCTCGTTACCTGAAAAATATAGCTGTAAGGGTGAGTTCCTCAATCGATATAACAAATATTATAATTTATCATGTTATGTTAAGTAATTCTACACGTTAATCACCCTAATTATATCATGCATTAGGCAACGGCACAGTCAACTCAATTATCATATTCAAACACAACGTAAAGGCAACTCAATAACAACATAAAATGCAACTCAATGAGACTCGACTCTTCATGCATGTGGTACCATTTGGAGTAAAACTCCCAACTTAAAATCATTGCCAGTTTAGTGGGCATCAAGGCATAAGCCTTCAACTTTCAACTTAAAATTTTGCCAATCCAGGCCAACGTGGTGTGAGCAAAAGCCCCATATTTTTGCCAATCCAGGCCAACGTGGTGTGAGACGAAGCTCCGACTTAATGCATATGGATGTATATGACATGTATGACTTGAAACTTTAACAACATAATAGCAACAGCAACACAACAGCTTTTCAACAAAACAACTTAAATCAACTTTGGCTCATCAGCCTACAACTCAGTATTTTTCAACACAACTTAAAATTTAACTTTTCAACATAATTGCATCAACATTTCACAACACAAACCCAACAATTTTTATTCATCAATTTAACTGCAATAAGGCAACTACCAATTGCATTTACAACATAAAAATCAACTATTTTCCACACTGCAACAGTGTTATCAAGTTTCGCTGCTGACAAAAAAACCATCATGCACGTCTACGAACAAAATTGAAGGCTTTGAGTCGACCGTAGGGGTCAGCTCAAAGTTCGCGGTCGGCGCAAAGGCTCTGCTCAACTGGAGGGAGTCGGCGCAAAGACCCCTTGCGTCGACGCATGGGGTCGACGCTTAACTCACGGGTCGGCGCCAAAATGCCTTGCGTCGACGCATGCAGTCGGCGCATGCCCCACGGGTCAGCGCACGCCGACCCTATGGTCGACCGCTCGCGCGCAGACTCAGATTTTTCTGAGTTATTCCAAGTTCCGTCAGCTTCACGCAGATCAGGTTTTCCGGCCGCTTCCGCATCTAAAACCCTTTCTAAGACAACCTAATTTGTCTTTAATTTAGTAGTGCCGAATCAAGTTTTTAATTGTGATCCGTGCTATAGTCTAACATTTACGACTCACACAACTATCAATTCAATTTGCAGTTTTTAACACGGTTTATCCAACGTCAATTTCAGCATATACAGTCCCAATTAGGGTTAAATCAACGGCTTATCACTACCCATGACATGTTAATCTATAATACCCATTAACCGACGATAAACCCCCCCTTACCTGAGATAATCCGGTAATTCTCTAAGCTTTAGCTTTTCCGTTCCTCAACCGTGCTTTTCGGCTCTTTGCCCTTTTTCCTCTTCTCTGCAGCTTCTCTGAGTTTCACGTGAAATTTCTTTGTTAAGAATGAAACCCTTTTCTTTATTCCCACTTATATATATATTCCAATTATTATTATTCCAAAATAATAATAATAATAATAATAATAATAATCCAATAATCCAATTTATTTAATTAAATTAATAATTATATTATCAACTTAATTAAATAATTCTTTTTTCTTTATTTGGGGTGTTACAGTTTTTACCATAAGTTAAAATAGAAAAGATAATTATAATTGCACAGTTATTAATTATAATGGCTTAACTAGAAGAAATCGATATATAAATATTAATATCTAAATTAATATGTACCATGTATTCATTTCTACATTAAAAATATAAAAATTTACAAAATGTATATGCATGATGCATTGATGGTTATTTTTAATTTCTTAATTCTTAAAGTTGTGTGTTAAATTTTCTTTTTGATTCAACCGCAGTCCTTCGTTAAACTTAATACCTTGATTATAACAATAAATACGTTATAACCATGTTTCTAAGTTGTTTCTTTACAAATGTGCTCAACAAAAGAAATCGCTTTTGTTTTCTTTTTCCATACACACTCAAGCATCTAAAATCAAAGCCTATGTTTCCATTGACTCTATGTAACTCCGAAGATATTAACAGTGCAATAACCTTGCTTAACGAAATAAGTTTATGAATCCAATCATTGCTTGTATCCACTAACCTTTGTTTCTTCATCATGCACCGATCATTCCTATAGAATCTCATCAAACATCACAAAATCCTTGGACACACATCCCTTGACATCTAATTCTAATCCATTTTGAAGGTGTACTCAATTCATATTTTTTAAAATTTTATTAATTTTAAATTCTAGAATTATATAAATTTAATTGTTTTTAAAATTGTTTTAGAAATGGATGATTTTTTTAATATTGTTTATTAATTGGAATTTTTTTGAATAATGATTATTAAGATAATAATAATTTTTTCTTTTGAGAGATTACAAACAAAAAAATTAATTAGGAGAATTTCGTGAAGATGACACATTAGTATGAAGCTAGGATTTTGTTTAGGGTTACCATCATGACAACCTTAAATTTATATTAAGTAGATAATATTTAATATATGTATTTACCTTTAACTTAAAAGTTATGACAATAAAATATATACGAGATAAATCAAAAACTACAATTCCTTAAATTTTTCAATTAACACAAAAAAGTCTTCTTTGAATGTTTCAAAATACCCTACAAATATTCCTTAAATATTTCACAACATATAACAAACTTTATTTTCTTATATAAATATAGTTGTTGTGCTTACACCCAACACAGTCTTTTTCTAAGTTATCATATTTTATAAATCCAAAACCATTTGCAATCCATATATAAAAATAAATAAATGTACTGAGATTTCAAAAGGTTTGGATTTATAAAGTATTTGACATAGATGATTATAAATGTATTGTTGAGGATACAAATGAGTCATGGTTTGTAAGTTATTTTTTGCAAAATTTGTACTTTTTTATTGTTTATTTATGCACCATTTTTGCTCTATTTTTTTGAAAGTGTATGTTCGGAAACTAAAGCAACATTAATTATGGTTTTTACCATAAGTTAAAATAGAAAAGATAATTATAATTGCACAGTTATTAATTATAATGGCTTAACTAGAAGAAATCGATATATAAATATTAATATCTAAATTAATATGTACCATGTATTCATTTCTACATTAAAAATATAAAAATTTACAAAATGTATATGCATGATGCATTGATGGTTATTTTTAATTTCTTAATTCTTAAAGTTGTGTGTTAAATTTTCTTTTTGATTCAACCGCAGTCCTTCGTTAAACTTAATACCTTGATTATAACAATAAATACGTTATAACCATGTTTCTAAGTTGTTTCTTTACAAATGTGCTCAACAAAAGAAATCGCTTTTGTTTTCTTTTTCCATACACACTCAACCATCTAAAATCAAAGCCTATGTTTCCATTGACTCTATGTAACTCCGAAGATATTAACAGTGCAATAACCTTGCTTAACGAAATAAGTTTATGAATCCAATCATTGCTTGTATCCACTAACCTTTGTTTCTTCATCATGCACCGATCATTCCTATAGAATCTCATCAAACATCACAAAATCCTTGGACACACATCCCTTGACATCTAATTCTAATCCATTTTGAAGGTGTATTCAATTCATATTTTTTAAAACTTTATTAATTTTAAATTCTAGAATTATATAAATTAAATTGTTTTTAAAGTTGTTTTAGAAATGGATGATTTTTTTAATATTGTTTATTAATTGGAATATTTTTTCAATAATGATTATTAAGATAATAATAATTTTTTTCTATTGAGAGATTTCAAACAAAAAAATTAATTATGATAATTTCGTGAAGATGACACATTAGTATGAAGCTAGGATTTTGTTTAGGGTTACCATCATGACAACCTTAAATTTATATTAAGTAGATAATATTTAATATATGTATTTACCTTTAACTTAAAAGTTATAACAATAAACTATATACGAGATAATTCAAAAACTACAATTCCTTAAATTTTTAAATTAACAAAAAAAAGTCTTCCTTGAATGTTTCATAATACCCTACAAATATTCCTTAAATATTTCACAACATATAACAAACTTTATTTTCTTATATAAATATAGTTGTTGTGCTTACACCCAACACATTCTTTTTCTAAGTTATCATATTTTATAAATCCAAAACCTTTTGCAATCCATATATAAAAATAAATAAATGTAGTGAGATTTCGAAAGGTTTGGATTTATAAAGTCTTTGACCTAGATGATTATAAATGTATTGTTGAGGATACAAATGAGTCATGGTTTATAAGTTATTTTTTGCAAAATTTGTACTTTTTTATTGTTTATTTATGCACCATTTTTGCTCTATTTTTTTGAAACTGTGTGTCCAGAAACTAAATCTACATTAATTATGGTTTTTACCATAAGTTAAAATAGAAAAGATAATTATAATTGCACAGTTATTAGTTATAATGGCTTAACTAGAAGAAATCGATATATAAATATTAATATCTAAATTAATATGTACCATGTATTCATTTCTACATTAAAAATATAAAAATTTACAAAATGTATATGCATGATGCATTGATGGTTATTTTTAAGTTCTTAATTCTTAAAGTTGTCTGTTAAATTTTCTTTTTGATTCAACCACAGTCCTATGTTAAACTTAATACCTTGATTATAACAATAAATACCTTATAACCATGTTTCTAAGTTGTTTCTTTGCAAATGTGCTCATCTAAAAAATCGCTTTTGTTTTCTTTTTCCATACACACTCAAGTATCTAAAATCCAAGCCTATGTTTCCATTGACTCTATGTTACTCTGAAGATATTAACAGTGCAATAACCTTGCTTAACTAAATAAGTTTATGAATCCAATCATTGCTTGTATCCACTAACCTCTTCATCATGCACCGATCATTCCTATAGAATCTCATCAAACATCACAAAATCCTTGGACACACATCCCTTGACATCTAATTCAAATCTATTTTGAAGGTGTATTTAATTCATATTTTTTAAAATTTTATTAATTTTAAATTCTAGAATTATATAACTTAAATTGTTTTTAAAGTTGTTTTAGAAATGGATGAGTTTTTTAATATTGTTTATTAATTGGAATATTTTTTCAATAATGATTATTAAGATAATCATAATTTTTTTCTATTGAGAGATTTCAAACAAAAAAATTAAGTAGGAGAATTTCGTGAAGATGACATATTAGTATGAAGCTAGGATTTTGTTTAGGGTTACCATCATGACAACCTTAAATTTATATTAAGTAGATAATTTTTAATATATGTATTTACCTTTAACTTAAAAGTTATAACAATAAACTATATACGAGATAAATCAAAAACTACAATTTCTTAAATTTTTCAATTAACAAAAAAAAGTCTTCCTTGAATGTTTCATAATACCCTACAAATATTCCTTAAATATTTCACAACATACAACAAACTTTATTTTCGTATATAAATATAGTTGTTGTGCTTACACCCAACACATTCTTTTTCTAAGTTATCATATTTTATAAATCCAAAACCTTTTGCAATCCATATATAAAAATAAATGTAGTGAGATTTCAAGAGGTTTGGATTTATAAAGTGTTTGACCTAGATGATTATAAATGTATTGTTGAGGATACAAATGAGTCATGGTTTGTAAGTTATTTT
Organism: Lathyrus oleraceus; assembly: GCF_024323335.1. NCBI lineage: Eukaryota > Viridiplantae > Streptophyta > Magnoliopsida > Fabales > Fabaceae > Lathyrus > Lathyrus oleraceus. The sequence goes on along the minus strand of NW_026112682.1, from coordinate 31,801 downwards.
TTGCAAAATTTGTACTTTTTTATTGTTTATTTATGCACCATTTTTGCTCTATTTTTTTGAAAGTGTATGTCCAGAAATTAAATCTACATAAATTATGGTTTTTACCATAAGTTAAAATAGAAATGATAATTATAATTGCATAGTTATTAATTATAATGGCTTAACTAGAAGAAATTGATATATATATATATATATATATATATATATATATATATATATATATATATATATATATATATATATATATATATATATATATATTAATATCTAAATTAATATGAACCATGTATTCATTTCTACATTAAAAATATAAAAATTTACAAAATGTATATGCATGATGGTTAGATGGTTATTTTTAAGTTCTTAATACTTAAAGTTGTGTGTTATATTTTCTTTTTGATTCAACCGCAGTCCTATGTTAAACTTAATACCTTGATTATAACAATAAATACCTTATAAATATGTTTCTAAGTTGTTTCTTTGCAAATGTGCTCATAAAAAAAATCGCTTTTATTTTCTTTTTCCATACACACTCAAGTATCTAAAATCAAAACCTATGTTTCCATTGACTCTATGTTACTCCAAAGATATTAACAGTGCAATAACCTTGCTTAACTAAATAAGTTTATGAATCCAATCATTGCTTGTATCCACTAACCTCTTCATCATGCACCGATCATTCCTATAGAATTTCATCAAACATCACAAAATCCTTGGACACACATCCCTTGACATCTAATTCAAATCTATTTTGAAGGTGTATTCAATTCATATTTTTTAAAATTTTATTAATTTTAAATTCTAGAATTATATAAATTAAATTGTTTTTAAAGTTGTTTTAGAAATGGATGATTTTTTTAATATTGTTTATTAATTGGAATATTTTTTCAATAATGATTATTAAGATAAGAATAATTTTTTCTATTGAGAGATTTCAAATAAAAAAATTAATTATGAGAATTTCGGGAAGATGACACATTAGTATGAAACTAGGATTTTGTTTAGGGTTACCATCATGACAACCTTAAATTTATATTAAGTAGATAATATTTAATATATGTATTTACCTTTAACTTAAAAGTTATAACAATAAACTATATACGAGATAAATCAAAAACTAAAATTCCTTAAATTTTTCAATTAACTCAAAAAAGTCTTCCTTGAATGTTTCAAAATACCCTACAAATATTCCTTAAATATTTCACAACATACAACAAACTTTATTTTCTTATATAAATATATATGTTGTGCTTACACCCAACACATTCTTTTTCTAAATTATCATATTTTATAAATCCAAAACCTTTTGCAATCCATATATAAAAATAAATAAATGTAGTGAGATTTCAAAAGGTTTGGATTTATAAAGTGTTTGACCTAGATGATTATAAATGTATTGTTGAGGATACAAATGAGTCATGGTTTGTAAGTTATTTTTTGCAAAATTTGTACTTTTTTATTGTTTATTTATGCACCATTTTTGCTCTATTTTTTTGAAAGCTTATGTCCAGAAATTAAATCTACATTACTTATGGTTTTTACCATAAGTTAAAATAGAAATGATAATTATAATTGCATAGTTATTAATTATAATGGCTTAACTAGAAGAAATTGATATATATATATATATATATATATATATATATATATATATATATATATTAATATCTAAATTAATATGAACCATGTATTCATTTCTACATTAAAAATATAAAAATTTACAAAATGTATATGCATGATGGTTAGATGGTTATTTTTAAGTTCTTAATTCTTAAAGTTGTGTGTTAAATTTTCTTTTTGACTCAACCGCAGTCCTATGTTAAACTTAATACCTTGATTATAACAATAAATACCTTATAACCATGTTTCTAAGTTGTTTCTTTGCAAATGTGCTCATCAAAAAAATCGCTTTTATTTTCTTTTTCCATACACACTCAAGTATCTAAAATCAAAGCCTATGTTTCCATTGACTCTATGTTACTCCGAAGATATTAACAGTGCAGTAACCTTGTTTAACTAAATAAGTTTATGAATCTAATCATTGCTTGTATCCACTAACCTCTTCATCATGCACCAATCATTCCTATAGAATCTCATCAAACATGACAAAATCCTTGGACACACATCCCTTGACATCTAATTCTAATCCATTTTGAAGGTGTATTCAATTCATATTTTTTTAAATTTTATTAATTTTAAATTCTAGAATTATATAAATTAAATTGTTTTTAAAGTTGTTTTAGAAATGGATGATTTTTTTAATATTGTTTATTAATTGGAATATTTTTTCAATAATGATTATTAAGATAATAATAATTTTTTTCTGTTGAGAGATTTCAAACAAAAAAATTAATTAGGATAATTTCGTGAAGATGACACATTAGTATGAAGCTAGGATTTTGTTTAGGGTTACCATCATGACAACCTTAAATTTATATTAAGTAGATAATATTTAATATATGTATTTACCTTTAACTTAAAAGTTATAACAATAAACTATATACGAGATAAATCAAAAACTACAATTCCTTAAATTTTTCAATTAACAAAAAAAAGTCTTCCTTGAATGTTTCATAATACCCTACAAATATTCCTTAGATATTTCACAACATATAACAAACTTTTTTTCTTATATAAATATAGTTGTTGTGCTTACACCCAACACATTCTTTTTCTAAGTTATCATATTTTATAAATCCAAAACCTTTTGCAATCCATATATAAAAATAAATAAATGTAGTGAGATATCAAAAGGTTTGGATTTATAAAGTCTTTGACCTAGATGATTATAAATGTATTGTTGAGGATACAAATGAGTCATGGTTTATAAGTTATTTTTTGCAAAATTTGTACTCTTTTATTGTTTATTTATGCACCATTTTTGCTTTATTTTTTAGAAAGTGTGTGTCCAGAAACTAAATCTACATTAATTATGGTTTTTACCATAAGTTAAAATAGAAAAGATAATTATATATGCACAATTATTAGTTATAATTGTAACAACCTGTATAATATATATCTAGAATAATATCATACAAGTGTTAAATTTTGGTACTGTCACAACATAAGTGCCTAATGGCATCAATATATATACATGTCCAAACTAAAACATCAATGGAACATGTTATACAATAATGCCTAAACAATAAAATTCTAAGAACTATGTACAATATCTTCATTTCACACAACTCCACAGCGGAAGATCATAATGAACAGCAACCCTTGAAACATCCATAACAGCTTCTCTTAGATTCAACCTGTAAAGAATACCTGAAAAATAACAACAATGATGGGATGAGATAATAATCTCAGTGAGTTCTCCTATCCTATGGGTCCACTCGGCTCTACAGGGTTCTAATCAATGTTCAACTCATATCCAACTCAAGTCAACAAGGGAACGAAGACTTGAGCGATGGGGGACTATCTCGCAATTGTATGGCAACATGCATCTGAGTTCTCATAACTCAACCACGATCATTATTCAGATTCACGCAACATCGATCCCCAACCGGACCTACGTCTAGGCCAAGGCTTGGTTCACGCATGTCCGTATGATTCGACTTTCGCGGTGGATATCCGGTTCCCCTATGGGACTCTAACCCACTTTTAAGAACCATCACCCGTATGGGACTCTAACCCATCTAGGGTATCTTTCACCGTATGGGACTCTAACCCACATAGGTGTCCACCTTTCCCCCATGTCCGCCATGGTTGGGGCTCAAACACAATTGAGGCTCGAATCATTGGTCCCACATCCCAATGCTTACTCATCTAAGCATACCACAAGAGATGTGTACCACCACAGAAAATACACATTCTGAATACATGATCGGTTCCACAAATCATTGGTTCCACGAACCATAACAAATTCATAAATCACAGGTGACTTCATTCACCATAATACACAAATAATAACATGGCATGTTCCATACAATGCGTCTCATTTTCAATCATGGCAACAATTCGTCCACGACCTCACATAAGCGTCGTACGAATGAATACCGTATTCTCATACATATATCACATATGTTCCATAACCTAGATCATATTTCTAAGTTATTAATCACGTCATTCTCCAAGGTTTCCTCACTCATCTTTGTAGAGTTTTAATCATGTTACTTCACCTTTCACATAACAATAATATTTAATTTTCATCATGATAAAATTCATGGAATTTATAAATCACATAATATTTTATAACATAGAACAATAATAATAGCCCTTTACGTTATCTTTCTAACGCATCCGGCCGTGTCCAAAACGGAGTTACACCACTCAATTAATTCATTAATCTATCTTAATCAAGATTTAGATTAATATTTATTCATTGCATAAGCATTCAACAACAACCTCTCTAGCCTAGTGGTAAGGCATGTACAGTTTCAAGGAGGTCTTGGGTTCGAACCCCACTGGTGACAAATTCTGCACAGATATAAAATTAAATTCTATTTCAGTGTTAACCCAGTACCAATTGACAATTTTCCTTCTTTCATGAACTCTCGAAACTTCTTGTGGGTCACTTTCTTCTCGGAAACCACGACTAAGTTACACAAAACATAATTACAACATCTTATCTGGACTTGGTTAATCCTTCAACAAATGCAACAACTTTGTAATCCATTTATCGATAATCTCATCAACTTCACTTGATCTGATAATGCATGCTACAAGCCTCTACTCCTACTAATTCACTTTTCCCGTACTACTCCAATGAGATAGAACCATTAGCACGAGATCGTCTTACTTTTATCCTTACCTCCATTCTTAAGAGTAACTATCTCCCTGATCCCCATAGACTTGATTGGGCTCTTTCTCTCATCACCTTCCATTGTGATACTCTGATTCCAATAGTGGAACACTCGGGATTCCTAGGCCTACTTTTTAGCTAACAATCTTCAAAGAAACACACTTACCCTCAGAGTGCCTACTGTCCAAAATGGTACTAGAACCTTACCGACTTCCATTAGTAGAATAACTTCCTTGATGACTCACAAAAGTGTAGAATAAGACCAACACTCTTCAGAAGGCAGGTATCCAGGGGTTACATTACTACAACCATAAAACATAAAACATCCAAATTCATCATGTGTTCGATGTAGCTAAACTAAATTAGTTTGACAACATCCAGTTCTGGTTACTATATTCCATATCAAATCCTCTTATAGGGTTTTGATTCACTCAAGATTTCTCCCGACACATAATCTCGGCCAATAACAAAGTAACACCGTCAAGGAACTTTAAATTATCAACAAAACACCACTTCTAAGGAACTTAAGCAATCTAGAACATAACTATGAGTGTCCATACACCTCACAGAGTCACACAAAAATATACTTCACACATATCTAGAGATGACATCACTTCGTATCCAAAATCATTCATCTCAATCATCCTGTCCCATCTTCCATAATCTTAGCTCATGCCCTTACTAACATACAGTCCGAGTTACATGTTTAACTTTAGGAATAACTGATTCTCGTCCCTCCTGGGAAGTAAAACTCATGAATCCTTTTAATAGGGTAGAGTATCATCGTACACATCCATTACCACTCTCAGGGAGTCTACATCTGAGGCTATGAATCCGAATGAATTAATCAATTTCATACCATGACCAACCACTTCACACCTTATCAATTTATACCACATACCTAGCTAATCTCTTCCAGATCAGCACTTAGTAGGTCTCTTCCATGTCCGTTCCGTATAGTTATTCATAATCATAATAGTGGTACTTCCCAGACTTACTTAAACTGAGTATGGTCTACCAAGTTGGTTTTCCCACACGTCTGACTTCCATGGTATCTCCTCAGATGACACACTACGCACTACACCTTCAGAAATCCCAATTTCAAAACTACCAATCTGACTTGTGGTGACTTGTAACTCCATCCTCAATTTGTACATCCACCACGGTACACTTATGACGTTTAAGACATCCTTAGCTCCAATACGGTGTGAATGTTTACACTCCGCGACTAACCAACCAACCAAATACTTCTCAAGGAGATAAATAACAACCAGACTTCCAATAAGCCAATATTACTCTTTCAATCCAAATAGAATGCACTTAAGATGAACCTTATCATTGCCACACGCTTATGACTGGAATTTTCTTCTAAACCAATACCTACTACTCCCTTCATCATACTGGGGTTACTTGTCTAGATGACTTGCTATGGACAATCCTCATTGTCTCCCAATAAGCTCTTACATCATAACATATTTCAAATCCTACACTTAGTCCCTATGCTCCAGCTTATCTTATCTTTCATTGTCTATCATCAACTTAACTTCTTAGGATGCAAGACTCACTGCTCAACAAAATGTATGTTACTTACATCCATCTCAAGACAAGGAATCCACTACACTTACTTGTGACCATAATACTTCTATAACATACTTCTCTTAACACCAAGGTCTAACTTCCTCTATTCCACTATGTAACACCCCAGACTGCTTTCAGGATTATCAACTAACCCCACAAATCAACACGGGCCTTTTTCAACATGTTTTGTCCTCACTCGCACGCTTTTCAGGAAACTTCCCAGAAGGTCACCCATCCCAATACTACTCCAAGTCAAGCACGCTTAACTATGGAGTTCTTATTGGTTAGGATACCGAAAAGAAGACGCATCTTGTTGATATAGGTAGTACCAATTAATCCTTATAAGCCTTCTTTCAACCATGTAGTCTCATACCTGCACAGCCTCAGGATCCCTCTCATTCCGATGTGAATTCGGTTTTTCCCCTAGAAGCTGCTAGGAGTGTCTCATTGTCATACATCATGCATCGACAACCACTCCATCGCCCTCAGATGTTACATGTAACCACTCTTCGGCCTCTCCGACCTCGGGTGTTACACACTACATACTCTAGAAATCCTCGATGTGAACAATCATCAACTACACGCCCATAACTTTGTCTTAATGAATCTTAATGGTCCCATTGTGCCTCAATCTAAAATGTGCCCCATTACAACAGTTGTATTGCAACATCCACACTACTTCCGCACTCGGTGTTCACTTGTCTCCCTATGGTAATTCTCTCCGTTCCAATTACAAAAACCATTCTACTAGAAGTCCTTAAATCCAACTTAATTGCTCTTATCCTCAACCAGTTCTCATACAACCAAAACCCACTAGAGCTTCCATTACTATATAATGTGCGCTATCTGCCTCCAACACAAACTCTTATAATTGATCTTTAGGTAACTCATCATTCCATAATGGTCTCTTACTAACACTGAACCGCTGACGAGCTATCTCAAATCCGATCTCCCTTCTAAAACTGGACATACTTGGTTTATCTTCTAACCTCCATTTGGTCCATACATGTTTTACTTGGAATAGGCAACCATGTCCTCGAGTCTCTTCTTAGACTTCACCACTACCTTAGGCTCCCAACAAAACTGAACGTCCTTATCCCTCAAGTCTTCAACCACTTGCAAGGTACCATTCCAAATATATATATATATTCCATTAAGTACTCTCGTTCTTCCAAAATATTTTAGTGGCCTTAGAAACTGAAACACTGATACACTACCTCACTTCCAAACCTTATGACATATGCGTAACATAACCATCCTTTCTACTTTACCATACGGAATTATTCACAATACTATTCCATATTAGTGAGTATATCTTACTCCACTAACAAATTCACTCATTCCTCAAAATTCTGACAATTCATCCAATAGAGATCCTCAACTTCTTAACTCTGTTAACACCGCAGAATCGCTTGGATGATACACTACTCTTCAATTCCATAATACCCAAATCATAACTCCGCTAAAACTTCAACTGGGCCATCAAGTTCTCCTTACTTTCTAACTCTTGGCTTGAGCTTATTCTCAAAGCACAAGTTCAACCCACGCTTCGGAGTCCTCGTGGTCGCTCAACCATGATCCTACCTACCATGCACACAATATTAGGTTGATCAGGCCCAATACTATATACAGTGATATTAAGAATCATGTTGGCTAAACACACATATGAGGCAGTAATAGATTTACTTATGATGTTTCAAGGCTAGGTTGAGAATCGACCTGCTCTGATACCAACTGTAACAACCCGTATAATATATATCTAGAATAATATCATACAAGTGTTAAATTTTGGTACTGTCACAACATAAGTGCCTAATGGCATCAATATATATATACATGTCCAAACTAAAACATCAATGGAACATGTTATACAATAATGCCTAAACAATAAAAATCTAAGAACTATGTACAATATCTTCATTGCACACAACTCCACAGCGGAAGATTATAATGAACAGCAACCCTTGAAACATCCATAACAACTTCTCTTAGATTCAACCTGTAAAGAATACCTGAAAAATAACAACAATGATGGGATGAGATAATAATCTCAGTGAGTTCTCCTATCCTATGGGTCCACTCGGCTCTACAGGGTTCTAATCAATGTTCAACTCATATCCAACTCAAGTCAACAAGGGAACGAAGACTTGAGCGATGGGGGACTATCTCGCAATTGTATGGCAACATGCATCTGAGTTCTCATAACTCAACCACGATCATTATTCAGATTCACGCAACATCGATCCCCAACCGAACCTACGTCTAGGCCAAGGCTTGGTTCACGCATGTCCGTATGATTCGACTTTCGCGGTGGATATCCGGTTCCCCTATGGGACTCTAACCCACTTTTAAGAACCATCACCCGTATGGGACTCTAACCCACCTAGGGTATCTTTCACCGTATGGGACTCTAACCCACATAGGTGTCCACCTTTCCCCCATGTCCGCCATGGTTGGGGCTCAAACCCAATTGAGGTTCGAATCATTGGTCCCACATCCCAATGCTTACTCATCTAAGCATACCACAAGAGATGTGTACCACCACAGAAAATACACATTCTGAATACATGATCGGTTCCACAAATCATTGGTTCCACGAACCATAACAAATTCATAAATCACAGGTGACTTCATTCACCATAATACACAAATAATAACATGGCATGTTCCATACAATGCGTCTCATTTTCAATCATGGCAACAATTCGTCCACGACCTCACATAAGCGTCGTACGAATGAATACCGTATTCTCATACATATATCACATGTTCCATAACCTAGATCATATTTCTAAGTTATTAATCACGTCATTCTCCAAGGTTTCCTCACTCATCTTTGTAGAGTTTTAATCATGTTACTTCACCTTTCACATAACAACAATATTTAATTTTCATCATGATAAAATTCATGGCATTTATAAATCACATAATATTTTATAACATAGAACAATAATAATAGCCCTTTACGTTATCTTTCTAACGCATCCGGCCGTGTCCAAAACGGAGTTACACCACTCAATTAATTCATTAATCTATCTTAATCAAGATTTAGATTAATATTTATTCATTGCATAAGCATTCAACATGGTGGTGGTGGTGGTTCCTTCCTAAGAACTCACCTAGTAGAAGAAGAAGATGAAGTTGGTGGTGATGAAGATGACATGGTGGTGGTGGTGGTTCCTTCCTCTTCTTCTCCTCTTCTTCCTCTTTCTCTTCCTTCTTCTCTTTCTTTTCTTTCTGATATCTCTCTTCCTCCCTTACCTACTTCTTCTTATCTTTTTCCTTTCTTCTTTTTTCTTTCTTTTACCACCACACAAATATATATATATATATATATATATATATATATATATATATATATATATATATATATATATATATATATATATATATATATATATATATATATATATATATATATATATATATATATATATATATATATATATATATATATATATATATATATATTATATATATATATATATATATATATATATATATATAACAAAATATCCCAATTGATATGTTGTCTTCCAGTACCAATTGACCAATTATTAATGTTACCAAAAATGTCCTCCCTTGTACTTCTTAATATTGGTCTGTCTCTTTATTAATAATTAATCCCTTCAGAGTTCACTAGTTACTCTATTGGTCCCAACTGACAACATTTAAGGGAATATGGGATATTACATTCTCCCCCCCTTAAATTGAAATTCGCCCCCAAATTTCCTTCACTCAACAAACAAACAATCCTTGTATCCACGTCTTAAACCAACCCTTGACCTCTCTTCGATTCCAAACCTCTGACATACTCATTCTTCTAACTTGTCCTGGCTGACAATTTTCCTTCTTTCATGAACTCTCGAAACTTCTTGATTTCCATCACAATCTCATTCTGATATTGGATTAACATTAAAACTTGCTTCCACATAATTCCTCTTATATACCGCTCAACATCAGTGGGTCACTTTCTTCCCGGAAACCACGACTTCCCTTCCTTGTACTAAGTTACACAAAACATAATTACAACATCTTATCTGGAATTGGTTAATCAATACTCATTAATTCTTCATAAGAAAATTTATTGATTCCTTAACCACACACAATATTGATTCCTTAACCCCACTGGTGACAAATTCTGCACAGATATAAAATTAAATTCACGAAATTTCCCAGAAAGTGATGTCCTCCCTTGTACTCCTTAATATTGGTCTGTCTCTCTATTAATAATTAATCACATAGGAACTGACAACTAATTGAGCATCTAAATTAATATGTACCATGTATTCATTTCTACACAAAAAATATAAAAATTTCCAAAATGTATATGCATGATGCATTGATGGTTATTTCTAAGTTCTTAATTCTTAAAGTTGTGTGTTAAATTTTCTTTTTGATTCAACCGCAGTCCTATGTTAAACTTAATACCTTGATTATAACAATAAATACCTTATAACCATGTTTCTAAGTTGTTTCTTTGCAAATGTGCTCAACAAAAAAATCGCTTTTGTTTTCTTTTTCCATACACACTCAAGTATCTAAAATCAAAGCCTATGTTTCCATTGACTCTATGTTTCTCCGTAGCTATTAACAGGGCAATAACCTTGCTTAACTAAATAAGTTTATGAATCCAATCATTGCTTGTATCCACTAACCTTTGTTTCTTCATCATGCACCGATCATTCCTATAGAATCTCATCAAACATCACAAAATCCTTGGACACACATCCCTTGACATCTAATTCTAATCCATTTTGAAGGTGTATTCAATTCATATTTTTTAAAATTTTATTAATTTTAAATTCTAGAATTATATAAATTAAATTGTTTTTAAAATTGTTTTAGAAATGGATGATTTTTTTAATATTGTTTATTAATTGGAATATTTTTTGAATAATGATTATTAAGATAATAATAATTTTTTCTTTTGAGACATTTCAAACAAAAAAATTAATTATGAGAATTTCGGGAAGATGACACATTAGTATGAAACTAGGATTTTGTTTAGGGTTACCATCATGACAACCTTAAATTTATATTAAGTAGATAATATTTAATATATGTATTTACCTTTAACTTAAAAGTTATAACAATAAACTATGTACGAGATAAATCAAAGACTAAAATTCCTTAAATTTTTCAATTAACTCAAAAAAGTCTTCCTTGAATGTTTCAAAATACCCTACAAATATTCCTTAAATATTTCACAACATACAACAAACTTTATTTTCTTATATAAATATAGTTGTTGTGCTTACACCCAACACATTCTTTTTCTAAGTTATCATATTTTATAAATCCAAAACCTTTTGCAATCCATATATAAAAATAAATAAATGTAGTGTGATTTCAAAAGGTTTGGATTTATAAAGTGTTTGACCTAGATTATTATAAATGTATTGTTGAGGATACAAATGAGTCATGGTTTGTAAGTTATTTTTTGCAAAATTTGTACTTTTTTATTGTTTATTTATGCACCATTTTCGCTCTATTTTTTCGAAAGTGTATGTTCAGAAACTAAATCTACATTAATTATGGTTTTTACCATAAGTTAAAATGGAAAAGATAATTATAATTGCACAGTTATTAATTATAATGGCATAACTAGAAGAAATCGATTAATAAATATTAATATCTAAATTAATATGTACCATGTATTCATTTCTAAATTAAAAATATAAAAATTTACAAAATGTATATGCATGATGCATTGATGGTTATTTTTAAGATCTTAGTTCTTAAGGTTATGTGTTAAATTTTCTTTTTGATTCAACCGCAGTCCTATGTTAAACTTAATACCTTGATTATAACAATAAATACCTTATAACCATGTTTCTAAGTTGTTTCCTTGTAAATGTGCTCAACAAAAAAATCGTTTTTGTTTTCTTTTTCCATACACACTCAAGCATCTAAAATCAAAGCCTATGTTTCCATTGACTCTATGTAACTCCGAAGATATTAACAGTGCAGTAACCTTGCTTAACTAAATAAGTTTATGAATCTAATCATTGCTTGTATCCACTAACCTTTGTTTCTTCATCATGGACCGATCATTCCTATATAATCTCATCAAACATCACAAAATCCTTGGACACACATCCCTTGACATCTAATTCTAATCCATTTTGAAGGTGTACTCAATTCATATTTTTAAAATTTTATTAATTTTAAATTCTAGAATTATATAAATTTAATTGTTTTTAAAATTGTTTTAGAAATGGATGATTTTTTTAATATTGTTTATTAATTGGAATATTTTTGAATAATGATTATTAAGATAATAATTTTTTTCTTTTGAGAGATTTCAAACAAAAATATAATTAGGAGAATTTCGTGAAGATGACACATTAGTATGAAGCTAGGATTTTGTTTAGGGTTACCATCATGACAACCTTAAATTTATATTAAGTAGATAATATTTAATATATGTATTTACCTTTAACTTAAAGGTTATAACAATAAACTATATACGAGATAAATCAAAAACTACAATTCCTTAAATTTTTCAATTAACACAAAAAAGTCTTCTTTGAATGTTTCAAAATACCCTACAAATATTCCTTAAATATTTCACAACATATAACAAACTTTATTTTCTTATATAAATATAGTTGTTGTGCTTACACCCAACACATTCTTTTTCTAAGTTATCATATTTTATAAATCCAAAACCTTTTGCAATCCATATATAAAAAAAATAAATGTAGTGAGATTTCAAAAGGTTTGGATTTATAAAGTATTTGACCTAGATGATTATAAATGTATTGTTGAGGATACAAATGAGTCATGGTTTGTAAGTTATTTTTTGCAAAATTTGTACTTTTTTATTGTTTATTTATGCACCATTTTTGCTCTATTTTTTCGAAAGTGTATGTTCAGAAACTAAATCTACATTAATTATGGTTTTTACCATAAGTTAAAATAGAAAAGATAATTATAATTGCACAGTTATTAATTATAATGGCTTAACTAGAAGAAATCGATATATAAATATTAATATCTAAATTAATATGTACCATGTATTCATTTCTACATTAAAAATATAAAAATTTACAAAATGTATATGCATGATGCATTGATGGTTATTTTAAGTTCTTAATTCTTAAAGTTGTGTGTTAAATTTTCTTTTTGATTCAACCGCAGTCCTATGTTAAACTTAATACCTTGATTATAACAATAAATACCTTATAACCATGTTTCTAAGTTGTTTCTTTGCAAATGTGCTCAACAAAAAAACTCGCTTTTGTTTTCTTTTTCCATACACACTCAAGCATCTAAAATCAAAGCCTATGTTTCCATTGACTCTATGTAACTCCGAAGATATTAACAGTGCAATAACCTTGCTTAACTAAATAAGTTTATGAATCCAATCATTGCTTGTATCCACTAACCTTTGTTTCTTCATCATGCACCGATCATTCCTATAGAATCTCATCAAACATCACAAAATCCTTGGACACACATCCCTTGACATCTAATTCTAATCCATTTTGAAGGTGTACTCAATTCATATTTTTTAAAATTTTATTAATTTAAATTCTAGAATTATATAAATTTAATTGTTTTTAAAATTGTTTTAGAAATGGATGATTTTTTTAATATTGTTTATTAATTGGAATATTTTTTGAATAATGATTATTAAGATAATAATAATTTTTTCTTTTGAGAGATTTCAAACAAAAAATTAATTAGGAGAATTTCGTGAAGATGACACATTAGTATGAAGCTAGGATTTGTTTAGGGTTACCATCATGACAACCTTAAATTTATATTAAGTAGATATATTTAATATATGTATTTACCTTTAACTTAAAAGTTATAACAATAAACTATATACGAGATAAATCAAAAACTACAATTCCTTAATTTTTCAATTAACACAAAAAGTCTTCCTTGAATGTTTCAAAATACCCTACAAATATTCCTTAAATATTTCACAACATATAACAAACTTTATTTTCTTATATAAATATAGTTGTTGTGCTTACACCCAACACATTCTTTTTCTAAGTTATCATATTTTATAAATCCAAAACCTTTTGCAATCCATATATAAAATAAATAAATGTAGTGTGATTTCAAAAGGTTTGGATTTATAAAGTGTTTGACCTAGATTATTATAAATGTATTGTTGAGGATACAAATGAGTCATGGTTTGTAAGTTATTTTTTGCAAAATTTGTACTTTTTTATTGTTTATTTATGCACCATTTTTGCTCTATTTTTTCGAAAGTGTATTTCAGAAACTAAATCTACATTAATTATGGTTTTTACCATAAGTTAAAATAGAAAAGATAATTATAATTGCACAGTTATTAATTATAATGGCTTAACTAGAAGAAATCGATATATAAATATTAATATCTAAATTAATATGTACCATGTATTCATTTCTACATTAAAAATATAAAAATTTACAAAATGTATATGCATGATGCATTGATGGTTATTTTTAAGTTCTTAATTCTTAAAGTTGTGTGTTAAATTTTCTTTTTGATTCAACCGCAGTCCTATGTTAAACTTAATACCTTGATTATAACAATAAATACCTTATAACCATGTTTCTAAGTTGTTTCTTTGCAAATGTGCTCAACAAAAAAAATCGCTTTTGTTTTCTTTTTCCATACACACTCAAGCATCTAAAATCAAAGCCTATGTTTCCATTGACTCTATGTAACTCCGAAGATATTAACAGTGCAATAACCTTGCTTAACTAAATAAGTTTATGAATCCAATCATTGCTTGTATCCACTAACCTTTGTTTCTTCATCATGCACCGATCATTCCTATAGAATCTCATCAAACATCACAAAATCCTTGGACACACATCCCTTGACATCTAATTCTAATCCATTTGAAGGTGTACTCAATTCATATTTTTTAAAATTTTATTAATTTTAAATTCTAGAATTATATAAATTTAATTGTTTTTAAAATTGTTTTAGAAATGGATGATTTTTTTAATATTGTTTATTAATTGAATATTTTTTGAATAATGATTATTAAGATAATAATAATTTTTTCTTTTGAGAGATTTCAAACAAAAAATTAATTAGGAGAATTTCGTGAAGATGACACATTAGTATGAAGCTAGGATTTTGTTTAGGGTTACCATCATGACAACCTTAAATTTATATTAAGTAGATAATATTTAATCTATGTATTTACCTTTAACTTAAAAGTTATAACAATAAACTATATACGAGATAAATCAAAAACTACAATTCCTTAAATTTTTCAATTAACACAAAAAAGTCTTCCTTGAATGTTTCAAAATACCCTACAAATATTCCTTAAATATTTCACAACATATAACAAACTTTATTTTCTTATATAAATATAGTTGTTGTGCTTACACCCAACACATTCTTTTTCTAAGTTATCATATTTTATAAATCCAAAACCTTTTGCAATCCATATATAAAAATAAATAAATGTAGTGAGATTTCAAAAGGTTTGGATTTATAAAGTATTTGACCTAGATGATTATAAATGTATTGTTGAGGATACAAATGAGTCATGGTTTGTAAGTTATTTTTTGCAAAATTTGTACTTTTTTATTGTTTATTTATGCACCATTTTTGCTCTATTTTTTCGAAAGTCTATTTTCAGAAACTAAATCTACATTAGTTATGGTTTTTACCATAAGTTAAAATAGAAAAGATAATTATAATTGCACAGTTATTAATTATAATGGCTTAACTAGAAGAAATCGATATATAAATATTAATATCTAAATTAATATGTACCATGTATTCATTTCTACATTAAAAATATAAAAATTTACAAAATGTATATGCATGATGCATTGATGGTTATTTTTAAGTTCTTAATTCTTAAAGTTGTGTGTTAAATTTTCTTTTTGATTCAACCGCAGTCCTATATTAAACTTAATACCTTGATTATAACAATAAATACCTTATAACCATGTTTCTAAGTTGTTTCTTTGCAAATGTGCTCAACAAAAAAAATCGCTTTTGTTTTCTTTTTCCATACACACTCAAGCATCTAAAATCAAAGCCTATGTTTCCATTGACTCTATGTATCTCCGAAGATATTAACAGTGCAATAACCTTGCTTAACTAAATAAGTTTATGAATCCAATCATTGCTTGTATCCACTAACCTTTGTTTCTTCATCATGCACCGATCATTCCTATAGAATCTCATCAAACATCACAAAATCCTTGGACACACATCCCTTGACATCTAATTCTAATCCATTTTGAAGGTGTACTCAATTCATATTTTTTAAAATTTTATTAATTTTAAATTCTAGAATTATATAAATTTAATTGTTTTTAAATTTTTTTAGAAATGGATGATTTTTTTAATATTGTTTATTAATTGGAATATTTTTTGAATAATGATTATTAAGATAATAATAATTTTTTCTTTTGAGAGATTTCAAACAAAAAATTAATTAGGAGAATTTCGTGAAGATGACACATTAGTATGAAGCTAGGATTTTGTTTAGGGTTACCATCATGACAACCTTAAATTTATATTAAGTAGATAATATTTAATATGTATTTACCTTTAACTTAAAAGTTATAACAATAAACTATATACGAGATAAATCAAAAACTACAATTCCTTAAATTTTTCAATTAACACAAAAAAGTCTTCTTTGAATGTTTCAAAATACCCTACAAATATTCCTTAAATATTTCACACATATAACAAACTTTATTTTCTTATATAAATATAGTTGTTGTGCTTACACCCAACACATTCTTTTTCTAAGTTATCATATTTTATAAATCCAAAACCTTTTGCAATCCATATATAAAAATAAATAAATGTAGTGAGATTTCAAAAGGTTTGGATTTATAAAGTATTTGACCTAGATGATTATAAATGTATTGTTGAGGATACAAATGAGTCATGGTTTGTAAGTTATTTTTTGCAAAATTTGTACTTTTTTATTGTTTATTTATGCACCATTTTTGCTCTATTTTTTCGAAAGTGTATGTTCAGAAACTAAATCTACATTAATTATGGTTTTTACCATAAGTTAAAATAGAAAAGATAATTATAATTGCACAGTTATTAATTATAATGGCTTAACTAGAAGAAATCGATATATAAATATTAATATCTAAATTAATATGTACCATGTATTCATTTCTACATTAAAAATATAAAAATTTACAAAATGTATATGCATGATGCATTGATGGTTATTTTAAGTTCTTAATTCTTAAAGTTGTGTGTTAAATTTTTTTTTGATTCAACCGCAGTCCTATGTTAAACTTAATACCTTGATTATAACAATAAATACCTTATAACCATGTTTCTAAGTTGTTTCTTTGCAAATGTGCTCAACAAAAAAAATCGCTTTTGTTTTCTTTTTCCATACACACTCAAGCATCTAAAATCAAAGCCTATGTTTCCATTGACTCTATGTAACTCCGAAGATATTAACAGTGCAATAACCTTGCTTAACTAAATAAGTTTATGAATCCAATCATTGCTTGTATCCACTAACCTTTGTTTCTTCATCATGCACCGATCATTCCTATAGAATCTCATCAAACATCACAAAATCCTTGGACACACATCCCTTGACATCTAATTCTAATCCATTTTGAAGGTGTACTCAATTCATATTTTTTAAAATTTTATTAATTTTAAATTCTAGAATTATATAAATTTAATTGTTTTTAAATTGTTTTAGAAATGGATGATTTTTTTAATATTGTTTATTAATTGGAATATTTTTGAATAATGATTATTAAGATAATAATAATTTTTTCTTTTGAGAGATTTCAAACAAAAAAATTATTAGGAGAATTTCGTGAAGATGACACATTAGTATGAAGCTAGGATTTTGTTTAGGTTACCATCATGACAACCTTAAATTTATATTAAGTAGATAATATTTAATATATGTATTTACCTTTAACTTAAAAGTTATAACAATAAACTATATACGAGATAAATCAAAAACTACAATTCCTTAAATTTTTCAATTAACACAAAAAAGTCTTCCTTGAATGTTTCAAAATACCCTACAAATATTCCTTAAATATTTCACAACATATAACAAACTTTATTTTCTTATATAAATATAGTTGTTGTGCTTACACCCAACACATCTTTTCTAAGTTATCATATTTTATAAATCCAAAA
Source organism: Lathyrus oleraceus (assembly GCF_024323335.1). Taxonomy (NCBI): domain Eukaryota; kingdom Viridiplantae; phylum Streptophyta; class Magnoliopsida; order Fabales; family Fabaceae; genus Lathyrus; species Lathyrus oleraceus. Next base: position 13,340 of record NW_026112682.1, on the reverse strand, counting down.
CCTTTTGCAATCCATATATAAAAATAAATAAATGTAGTGAGATTTCAAAAGGTTTGGATTTATAAAGTATTTGACCTAGATGATTATAAATGTATTGTTGAGGATACAAATGAGTCATGGTTTGTAAGTTATTTTTTGCAAAATTTGTACTTTTTTATTGTTTATTTATGCACCATTTTTGCTCTATTTTTTCGAAAGTGTATGTTCAGAAACTAAATCTACATTAATTATGGTTTTTACCATAAGTTAAAATAGAAAAGATAATTATAATTGCACAGTTATTAATTATAATGGCTTAACTAGAAGAAATCGATATATAATATTAATATCTAAATTAATATGTACCATGTATTCATTTCTACATTAAAATATAAAAATTTACAAAATGTATATGCATGATGCATTGATGGTTATTTTTAAGTTCTTAATTCTTAAAGTTGTGTGTTAAATTTTCTTTTTGATTCAACCGCAGTCCTATGTTAAACTTAATACCTTGATTATAACAATAAATACCTTATAACCATGTTTCTAAGTTGTTTCTTTGCAAATGTGCTCAACAAAAAAAATCGCTTTTGTTTTCTTTTTCCATACACACTCAAGCATCTAAAATCAAAGCCTATGTTTCCATTGACTCTATGTAACTCCGAAGATATTAACAGTGCAATAACCTTGCTTAACTAAATAAGTTTATGAATCCAATCATTGCTTGTATCCACTAACCTTTGTTTCTTCATCATGCACCGATCATTCCTATAGAATCTCATCAAACATCACAAAATCCTTGGACACACATCCCTTGACATCTAATTCTAATCCATTTTGAAGGTGTACTCAATTCATATTTTTTAAAATTTTATTATTTTAAATTCTAGAATTATATAAATTTAATTGTTTTTAAATTGTTTTAGAAATGGATGATTTTTTTAATATTGTTTATTAATTGGAATATTTTTTGAATAATGATTATTAAGATAATAATAATTTTTTCTTTTGAGAGATTTCAAACAAAAAATTAATTAGGAGAATTTCGTGAAGATGACACATTAGTATGAAGCTAGGATTTTGTTTAGGGTTACCATCATGACAACCTTAAATTTATATTAAGTAGATAATATTTAATATATGTATTTACCTTTAACTTAAAAGTTATAACAATAAACTATATACGAGATAAATCAAAAACTACAATTCCTTAAATTTTTCAATTAACACAAAAAAGTCTTCCTTGAATGTTTCAAAATACCCTACAAATATTCCTTAAATATTTCACAACATATAACAAACTTTATTTTTTATATAAATATAGTTGTTGTGCTTACACCCAACACATTCTTTTTCTAAGTTATCATATTTTATAAATCCAAAACCTTTTGCAATCCATATATAAAAATAAATAAATGTAGTGAGATTTCAAAAGGTTTGGATTTATAAAGTATTTGACCTAGATGATTATAAATGTATTGTTGAGGATACAAATGAGTCATGGTTTGTAAGTTATTTTTTGCAAAATTTGTACTTTTTTATTGTTTATTTATGCACCATTTTTGCTCTATTTTTTCGAAAGTGTATGTTCAGAAACTAAATCTACATTAATTATGGTTTTTACCATAAGTTAAAATAGAAAAGATAATTATAATTGCACAGTTATTAATTATAATGGCTTAACTAGAAGAAATCGATATATAAATATTAATATCTAAATTAATATGTACCATGTATTCATTTCTACATTAAAATATAAAAATTTACAAAATGTATATGCATGATGCATTGATGGTTATTTTTAAGTTCTTAATTCTTAAAGTTGTGTGTTAAATTTTCTTTTTGATTCAACCGCAGTCCTATGTTAAACTTAATACCTTGATTATAACAATAAATACCTTATAACCATGTTTCTAAGTTGTTTCTTTGCAAATGTGCTCAACAAAAAATCGCTTTTGTTTTCTTTTTCCATACACACTCAAGCATCTAAAATCAAAGCCTATGTTTCCATTGACTCTATGTAACTCCGAAGATATTAACAGTGCAATAACCTTGCTTAACTAAATAAGTTTATGAATCCAATCATTGCTTGTATCCACTAACCTTTGTTTCTTCATCATGCACCGATCATTCCTATAGAATCTCATCAAACATCACAAAATCCTTGGACACACATCCCTTGACATCTAATTCTAATCCATTTTGAAGGTGTACTCAATTCATATTTTTTAAAATTTTATTAATTTTAAATTCTAGAATTATATAATTTAATTGTTTTTAAAATTGTTTTAGAAATGGATGATTTTTTTAATATTGTTTATTATTTGGAATTTTTTGAATAATGATTATTAAGATAATAATAATTTTTTCTTTTGAGAGATTTCAAACAAAAAAATTAATTAGGAGAATTTCGTGAAGATGACACATTAGTATGAAGCTAGGATTTTGTTTAGGGTTACCATCATGACAACCTTAAATTTATATTAAGTAGATAATATTTAATATGTATTTACCTTTAACTTAAAAGTTATAACAATAAACTATATACGAGATAAATCAAAAACTACAATTCCTTAAATTTTTCAATTAACACAAAAATGTCTTCCTTGAATGTTTCAAAATACCCTACAAATATTCCTTAAATATTTCACAACATATAACAAACTTTATTTTCTTATATAAATATAGTTGTTGTGCTTACACCCAACACATTCTTTTTCTAAGTTATCATATTTTATAAATCCAAACCTTTTGCAATCCATATATAAAATAAATAAATGTAGTGAGATTTCAAAAGGTTTGGATTTATAAAGTATTTGACCTAGATGATTATAAATGTATTGTTGAGGATACAAATGAGTCACGGTTTGTAAGTTATTTTTTGCAAAATTTGTACTTTTTTATTGTTTATTTATGCACCATTTTTGCTCTATTTTTTTGAAAGTGTATGTTCAGAAACTAAATCTACATTAATTATGGTTTTTACCATAAGTTAAAATAGAAAAGATAATTATAATTGCACAGTTATTAATTATAATGGCTTAACTAGAAGAAATCGATATATAAATATTAATATCTAAATTAATATGTACCATGTATTCATTTCTACATTAAAATATAAAAATTTACAAAATGTATATGCATGATGCATTGATGGTTATTTTTAAGTTCTTAATTCTTAAAGTTGTGTGTTAAATTTTCTTTTTGATTCAACCGCAGTCCTATGTTAAACTTAATACCTTGATTATAACAATAAATACCTTATAACCATGTTTCTAAGTTGTTTCTTTGCAAATGTGCTCAACAAAAGAAATCGCTTTTGTTTTCTTTTTCCATACACACTCAAGCATCTAAAATCAAAGCCTATGTTTCCATTGACTCTATGTAACTCCGAAGATATTAACAGTGCAATAACCTTGCTTAACTAAATAAGTTTATGAATCCAATCATTGCTTGTATCCACTAACCTTTGTTTCTTCATCATGCACCGATCATTCCTATAGAATCTCATCAAACATCACAAAATCCTTGGACACACATCCCTTGACATCTAATTCTAATCCATTTTGAAGGTGTACTCAATTCATATTTTTTAAAATTTTATTAATTTTAAATTCTAGAATTATATAAATTTAATTGTTTTTAAAATTGTTTTAGAAATGGATGATTTTTTTAATATTTTATTAATTGGAATATTTTTGAATAATGATTAAGATAATAATAATTTTTTCTTTTGAGAGATTTCAAACAAAAAAATTAATTAGGAGAAGTTCGTGAAGATGACACATTAGTATGAAGCTAGGATTTTGTTTAGGGTTACCATCATGACAACCTTAAATTTATATTAAGTAGATAATATTTAATCTATGTATTTACCTTTAACTTAAAAGTTATAACAATAAACTATATACGAGATAAATCAAAAACTACAATTCCTTAAATTTTTCAATTAACACAAAAAAGTCTTCCTTGAATGTTTCAAAATACCCTACAAATATTCCTTAAATATTTCACAACATATAACAAACTTTATTTTCTTATATAAATATAGTTGTTGTGCTTACACCCAACACATTCTTTTTCTAAGTTATCATATTTTATAAATCCAAAACCTTTTGCAATCCATATATAAAAATAAATAAATGTAGTGAGATTTCAAAAGTTTGGATTTATAAAGTATTTGACCTAGATGATTATAATGTATTGTTGAGGATACAAATGAGTCACGGTTTGTAAGTTATTTTTTGCAAAATTTGTACTTTTTTATTGTTTATTTATGCACCATTTTTGCTCTATTTTTTGAAAGTGTATGTTCGGAAACTAAATCTACATTAATTATGGTTTTTACCATAAGTTAAAATAGAAAAGATAATTATAATTGCACAGTTATTAATTATAATGGCTTAACTAGAAGAAATCGATATATAAATATTAATATCTAAATTAATATGTACCATGTATTCATTTCTACATTAAAATATAAAAATTTACAAAATGTATATGCATGATGCATTGATGGTTATTTTAAGTTCTTAATTCTTAAAGTTGTGTGTTAAATTTTCTTTTTGATTCAACCGCAGTCCTATGTTAAACTTAATACCTTGATTATAACAATAAATACCTTATAACCATGTTTCTAAGTTGTTTCTTTGCAAATGTGCTCAACAAAAAAATCGCTTTTGTTTTCTTTTTCCATACACACTCAAGCATCTAAAATCAAAGCCTATGTTTCCATTTACTCTATGTAACTCCGAAGATATTAACAGTGCAATAACCTTGCTTAACTAAATGTTTATGAATCCAATCATTGCTTGTATCCACTAACCTTTGTTTCTTCATCATGCACCGATCATTCCTATAGAATCTCATCAAACATCACAAAATCCTTGGACACACATCCCTTGACATCTAATTCTAATCCATTTTGAAGGTGTACTCAATTCATATTTTTTAAATTTTTATTATTTTAAATTCTAGAATTATATAAATTTAATTGTTTTTAAAATTGTTTTAGAACTGGATGATTTTTTTATATTGTTTATTAATTGAATATTTTTTGAATAATGATTATAAGATAATAATAATTTTTTCTTTTGAGAGATTTCAAACAAAAAAATTAATTAGGAGAATTTCGTGAAGATGACACATTAGTATGAAGCTAGGATTTTGTTTAGGGTTACCATCATGACAACCTTAAATTTTATTAAGTAGATAATATTTAATATATGTATTTACCTTTAACTTAAAAGTTATAACAATAAACTATATACGAGATAAATCAAAAACTACAATTCCTTAAATTTTTCAATTAACACAAAAAAGTCTTCCTTGAATGTTTCAAAATACCCTACAAATATTCCTTAAATATTCACAACATATAACAAACTTTATTTTCTTATATAAATATAGTTGTTGTGCTTACACCCAACACAGTCTTTTTCTAAGTTATCATATTTTAAAATCCAGAACCTTTTGCAATCCATATATAAAAATAAATAAATGTAGTGAGATTTCAAAAGGTTTGGATTTATAAAGTATTTGACCTAGATGATTATAAATGTATTGTTGAGGATACAAATGAGTCACGGTTTGTAAGTTATTTTTTGCAAAATTTGTACTTTTTTATTGTTTATTTATGCACCATTTTTGCTCTATTTTTTGAAAGTGTATGTTCGAAACTAAATCAACATTAATTATGGTTTTTACCATAAGTTAAAATAGAAAAGATAATTATAATTGCACAGTTATTAATTATAATGGCTTAACTAGAAGAAATCGATATATAATATTAATATCTAAATTAATATGTACCATGTATTCATTTCTACATTAAAAATATAAAATTTACAAATGTATATGCATGATGCATTGATGGTTATTTTTAAGTTCTTAATTCTTAAAGTTGTGTGTTAAATTTTCTTTTTGATTCAACCGCAGTCCTATGTTAAACTTAATACCTTGATTATAACAATAAATACCTTATAACCATGTTTCGAAGTTGTTTCTTTGCAAATGTGCTCAACAAAAAAATCGCTTTTGTTTCTTTTTCCATACACACTCAAGCATCTAAAATCGAAGCCTATGTTTCCATTTACTCTATGTAACTCCGAAGATATTAACAGTGCAATAACCTTGCTTAACTAAATAAGTTTATGAATCCAATCATTGCTTGTATCCACTAACCTTTGTTTCTTCATCATGCACCGATCATTCCTATAGAATCTCATCAAACATCACAAAATCCTTGGACACACATCCCTTGACATCTAATTCTAATCCATTTTGAAGGTGTACTCAATTCATATTTTTTAAAATTTATTAATTTTAAATTCTAGAATTATATAAATTTAATTGTTTTAAATTTGTTTTAGAAATGGATGATTTTTTTATATTGTTTATTAATTGGAATATTTTTTGAATAATGATTATTAAGATAATAATAATTTTCTCTTTTGAGAGATTTCAAACAAAAAATTAATTAGGAGAATTTCGTGAAGATGACACATTAGTATGAAGCTAGGATTTTGTTTAGGGTTACCATCATGACAACCTTAAATTTATATTAAGTAGATAATATTTAATATATGTATTTACCTTTAACTTAAAAGTTATAACAATAAACTATATACGAGATAAATCAAAAACTACAATTCCTTAAATTTTTCAATTAACACAAAAAAGTCTTCCTTGAATGTTTCAAAATACCCTACAAATATTCCTTAAATATTTCACAACATATAACAAACTTTATTTTCTTATATAAATAGTTGTTGTGCTTACACCCAACACAGTCTTTTTCTAAGTTATCATATTTTATAAATCCAAAACCATTTGCAATCCATATATAAAAACAAATAAATGTAGTGAGATTTCAAAAGGTTTGGATTTATAAAGTATTTGACCTAGATGATTATAAATGTATTGTTGAGGATACAAATGAGTCATGGTTTGTCAGTTATTTTTTGCAAAATTTGTACTTTTTATTGTTTATTTATGCACCATTTTTGCTCTATTTTTTCGAAAGTGTGTTCAGAAACTAAATCTACATTGATTATGGTTTTTACCATAAGTTAAAATAGAAAAGATAATTATAATTGCACAGTTATTAATTATAATGGCTTAACTAGAAGAAATCGATATATAAATATTAATATCTAAATTAATATGTACCATGTATTCATTTCTACATTAAAAATATAAAAATTTACAAAATGTATATGCATGATGCATTGATGGTTATTTTTAAGTTCTTAATTCTTAAAGTTGTGTGTTAAATTTTCTTTTTGATTCAACCGCAGTCCTATGTTAAACTTAATACCTTGATTATAACAATAAATACCTTATAACCATGTTTCTAAGTTGTTTCTTTGCAAATGTGCTCAGCAAAAAAATCGCTTTTGTTTTCTTTTTCCATACACACTCAAGCATCTAAAATCAAAGCCTATGTTTCCATTGACTCTATGTATCTCCGAGATATTAACAGTGCAATAACCTTGCTTAACTAAATAAGTTTATGAATCCAATCATTGCTTGTATCCACTAACCTTTGTTTCTTCATCATGCACCGATCATTCTATAGAATCTCATCAAACATCACAAAATCCTTGGACACACATCCCTTGACATCTAATTCTAATCCATTTTGAAGGTGTACTCAATTCATATTTTTTAAAATTTTATTAATTTTAAATCTAGAATTATATAAATTTAATTTTTTAAAAAATTGTTTTAGAAATTGATGATTTTTTTAATATTGTTTATTAATTGGAATATTTTTGAATAATGATTATTAAGATAATAATAATTTTTCTTTTGAGAGATTTCAAACAAAAAATTAATTAGGAGAATTTCGTGAAGATGACACATTAGTATGAAGCTAGGATTTTGTTTAGGGTTACCATCATGACAACCTTAAATTTATATTAAGTAGATAATATTTAATATATGTATTTACCTTTAACTTAAAAGTTATAACAATAAACTATATACGAGATAAATCAAAAACTACAATTCCTTAAATTTTTCAATTAACACAAAAAAGTCTTCCTTGAATGTTTCAAAATACCCTACAAATATTCCTTAAATATTTCACAACATATAACAAACTTTATTTTCTTATATAAATATAGTTGTTGTGCTTACACCCAACACATTCTTTTTCTAAGTTATCATATTTTATAAATCCAAACCTTTTGCAATCCATATATAAAAAAAATAAATGTAGTGAGATTTCAAAAGGTTTGGATTTATAAAGTATTTGACCTAGATGATTATAAATGTATTGTTGAGGATACAAATGAGTCATGGTTTGTAAGTTATTTTTTGCAAAATTTGTACTTTTTTATTGTTTATTTATGCACCATTTTTGCTCTATTTTTTCGAAAGTGTATGTTCAGAAACTAAATCTACATTAATTATGGTTTTTACCATAAGTTAAAATAGAAAAGATAATTATAATTGCACAGTTATTAATTATAATGGCTTAACTAGAAGAAATCGATATATAAATATTAATATCTAAATTAATATGTACCATGTATTCATTTCTACATTAAAAATATAAAAATTTACAAAATGTATATGCATGATGCATTGATGGTTATTTTTATTCTTAATCTTAAAGTTGTGTGTTAAATTTTCTTTTTGATTCAACCGCAGTCCTATGTTAAACTTAATACCTTGATTATAACAATAAATACCTTATAACCATGTTTCTAAGTTGTTTCTTTGCAAATGTGCTCAACAAAAAAAATCGCTTTTGTTTTCTTTTTCCATACACACTCAAGCATCTAAAATCAAAGCCTATGTTTCCATTGACTCTATGTATCTCCGAGATATTAACAGTGCAATAACCTTGCTTAACTAAATAAGTTTATGAATCCAATCATTGCTTGTATCCACTAACCTTTGTTTCTTCATCATGCACCGATCATTCTTATAGAATCTCATCAAACATCACAAAATCCTTGGACACACATCCCTTGACATCTAATTCTAATCCATTTTGAAGGTGTACTCAATTCATGTTTTTTAAAATTTTATTAATTTTAAATTCTAGAATTATATAAATTTAATTTTTTAAAAAATTGTTTTAGAAATGGATGATTTTTTTAATATTGTTTATTAATTGGAATATTTTTTGAATAATGATTATTAAGATAATAATAATTTTTTCTTTGAGAGATTTCAAACAAAAAAAATAATTAGGAGAATTTCGTGAAGATGACACATTAGTATGAAGCTAGGATTTTGTTTAGGGTTACCATCATGACAACCTTAAATTTATATTAAGTAGATAATATTTATATATGTATTTACCTTTAACTTAAAAGTTATAACAATAAACTATATACGAGATAAATCAAAAACTACAATTCCTTAAATTTTCAATTAACACAAAAAAGTCTTCCTTGAATGTTTCAAAATACCCTACAAATATTCCTTAAATATTTCACAACATATAAAAACTTTATTTTCTTATATAAATATAGTTGTTGTGCTTACACCCACACATTCTTTTCTAAGTTATCATATTTTATAAATCCAAACCTTTGCAATCCATATATAAAACAAATAAATGTAGTGAGATTTCAAAAGGTTTGGATTATAAAGTATTTGACCTAGATGATTATAAATGTATTGTTGAGGATACAAATGAGTCATGTTTGTAAGTTATTTTTTGCAAAATTTGTACTTTTATTGTTTATTTATGCACCATTTTAGCTCTATTTTTCGAAAGTGTATGTTCAGAAACTAAATCTACATTAATTATGGTTTTTACCATAAGTTAAATAGAAAAGATAATTATAATTGCACAGTTATTAATTATAATGGCTTAACTAGAAGAAATCGATATACAAATATTAATATCTAAATTAATATGTACCATGTATTCATTTCTACATTAAAAATATAAAAATTTACAAAATGTATATGCATGATGCATTGATGGTTATTTTTAAGTTCTTAATTCTTAAAGTTGTGTGTTAAATTTTCTTTTTTTTGTCTTTTTTGGTTTTTGACCTTCATTCAAGGCAATCCTTATGTTCTTTAACGTTGTGTGTTTGGTTTTGTAACTTTTCTTTTTTGTTTTGATTCAACCGCAGTCCTATGTTAAACTTAATACCTTGATTATAACAATAAATACCTTATAACCATGTTTCTAAGTTGTTTCTTTGCAAATGTGCTCAACAAAAAAAATCGCTTTTGTTTTCTTTTTCCATACACACTCAAGCATCTAAAATCAAAGCCTATGTTTCCATTGACTCTATGTATCTCCGAGATATTAACAGTGCAATAACCTTGCTTAACTAAATAATTTTATGAATCCAATCATTGCTTGTATCCACTAACCTTTGTTTCTTCATCATGCACCGATCATTCCTATAGAATCTCATCAAACATCACAAATCCTTGGACACACATCCCTGACATCTAATTCTAATCCATTTGAAGGTTACTCAATTCATATTTTTTAAAATTTTATTAATTTTAAATTCTAGAATTATATAAATTTAATTGTTTTTTAAAATTGTTTTAGAAATGGATGATTTTTTTATAATGTTTATTAATTGGAATATTTTTGAATATGATTATTAAGATAATAATAATTTTTCTTTTGAGAGATTTCAAACAAAAAATTAATTAGGAGAATTTCGTGAAGATGACACATTAGTATGAAGCTAGGATTTTGTTTAGGGTTACCATCATGACAACCTTAAATTTATATTAAGTAGATAATATTTAATATATGTATTTACCTTTAACTTAAAAGTTATAACAATAAACTATATACGAGATAAATCAAAAACTACAATTCCTTAAATTTTTCAATTACCCAAAAAAGTCTTCCTTGAATGTTTCAAAATACCCTACAAATATTCCTTAATATTTCACAACATATAACAAACTTTATTTTCTTATATAAATATAGTTGTTGTGCTTACACCCACACATTCTTTTTCTAAGTTATCATATTTATAAATCCAAACCTTTTGCAATCCATATATAAAAACAAATAAATGTAGTGAGATTTCAAAAGGTTTGGATTTATAAAGTATTTGACCTAGATGATTATAAATGTATTGTTGGGATACAAATGAGTCATGGTTTGTAAGTTATTTTTTGCAAAATTTGTACTTTTTTATTGTTTATTTATGCACCATTTTTGCTCTATTTTTTTCGAAAGTGTATGTTCAGAAACTAAATCTACATTGATTATGGTTTTTACCAAAGTTAAAATAGAAAAGATAATTATAATTGCACAGTTATTAATTATAATGGCTTAACTAGAAGAAATCGATATATAAATATTAATATCTAAATTAATTGTACCCATGTATTCATTTCTACATTAAAAATATAAAAATTACAAATGTATATGCATGATGCATTGATGGTTTATTTAAGTTCTTAATTCTTAAAGTTGTGTGTTAAATTTTCTTTTTGATTCAACCGCAGTCCTATGTTAACCTTAATACCTTGATTATAACAATAAATACCTTATAACCATGTTTCTAAGTTGTTTCTTTGCAAATGTGCTCAAACAAAAAAATCGCTTTTGTTTTTCTTTTTCCATACACCTCAAGCATCTAAAATCAAAGCCTATGTTTCCATTGACTCTATGTTCTCTCGAAGATATTACAGTGCAATAACCTTGCTTAACTAAATAATTTTATGAATCCAATCATTGCTTGTATCCACTAACCTTTTGTTTCTTCATCATGCACCGATCATTCCTATAGAATCTCATCAAACATCACAAAATCCTTGGACACACATCCCTTGACATCTAATTCTAATCCTTTTGAAGGTGTACTCAATTCATATTTTTAAAATTTTATTATTTTAAAATCTAGAATTATATAAATTTAATTTTTAAAAAATTGTTTTAGAAATGGATGATTTTTTTAATATTGTTTATTAATTGGAATATTTTTGAATAATGATTATTAAGATAATAATAATTTTTCTTTTGAGACATTCAACAAAAAAAATTAATTAGGAGAATTTCGTGAAGATGACACATTAGTATGAAGCTAGGATTTTGTTTAGGGTTACCATCATGACAACCTTAAATTTATATTAAGTAGATAATATTAATATATGTATTACCTTTACTTAAAAGTTATAACAATAACTATATACGAGATAAATCAAAAACTACAATTCCTTAATTTTTTTTCAATTACACAAAAAGTCTTCTTGAATGTTTCAAAATACCCTACAAATATTCCTTAAATATTTCACAACATATAACAAACTTTATTTTCTTATATAAATATATTGTTGTGCTTACACCCACACTTTTTTTCTAAGTTATCATATTTATAATCCAAACCTTTTGCAATCCATATATAAAAATAAATAAATGTAGTGAGATTTCAAAAGGTTTGGATTTATAAAGTATTTGACCTAGATGATTTAAATGTATTGTTGAGATACAAATGAGTCATGGTTTGTAAGTTATTTTTTGCAAAATTTGTACTTTTTTCTATTTATTTATGCACCATTTTTGCTCTATTTTTTTGAAAGTGTATGTTCAGAAACTAAATCTACATTATTATGGTTTTACCATAAGTTAAAATAGAAAAGATAATTAAATGCACAGTTATTAATTATAATGCTTAACTAGAAGAAATCGATATATAAATATTAATAGCTAAATTAATATGTACCATGTATTCATTCTACATTAAAAATATAAAAATTTACAAAATGTATATGCATGATCATTAATGGTTTTTTTAATTCTTAATTCTTAAAGTTGTATGTTTAAATTTTCTTTTTGATTCAACCGCAGTCCTATGTTAAACTTAATACCTTGATTATAACAATAATAACCTTATAAGCATGTTTCTAGTTGTTTCTTTCAAATGTGCTCAACAAAAAAAATCGCTTTTGTTTTCGTTTCCATACACACTCAGCATCTAAAATCAAAGCGTATGTTTCCATTGACTCTATGTAACTCCGAAGATATAACAGGCAAAACCTGCTTAACTAATAAGTTTATGAATCCAATCATTGCTTGTATCCATACTTTGTTTCTTTCATCATGCACCGATCATTCCTATAGAATCTCATCAACATCACAAATCCTTGGACACACATCCCTTGACATCTAATTCTAATCATTTGAAGGTGTACTCAATTCATATTTTTAAAAATTTTATTAATTTTCAATTCTAGAATTATATAAATTTAATTGTTTTTAAATTGTTTTAGAAATGGATGATTTTTTAATATGTTTATTAATTGGAATATTTTTGAATAATGATTATTAGATATAGAATTTTCTCTTTTGAGATATTTCAAACAACACATTACTTAGGAGAATTTCGTGAAGATGACACTTAGTA
>NW_026112681.1:2500-74102 GCF_024323335.1 Lathyrus oleraceus | reverse complement strand
AGAGCGTTGGTCGATCCTCCCCAAAAACTTACTTAATTTAACAACCACGACTCATAGTTGTTAGGATAACAAACATCATTGAATTCTCATTAATAGGATTTACTAACATAAATAAAATTTAAAGAAAAATAAATAAATATTCAGTAGTTCAACCTGAAGAACAGCAAATGCAACCGATTTGACAACTAATAATATCGACGATTGATGTTGATAGCATTTTTTAAAATCTCAAATGATCAGAATCAATGCTTTTGATACTGAAGTGGAAGAAACTCTTCCTCATCCTCCATTGAGTAGATGAAGGACAAGAAATTGTTTATCTTATTTGTTTTAACGGTGGTTCACTCGATCTTAACAATCATGCGTGAGTTCACATCTCAATCTACCGTAGTTTATTTTTTTTTTTTTATGACAATCTATATTTTCTAGACGGTTTATAATGTAAGGTTGCTAGATTATTTTTCTATAATATTGACATATTTGATGGCATAGAAAATAATTTAAAAGATATATTTTATCGCTTGAATAAAATATAGTCATGATTTTAAATTTATTATGTTAACCGAATTTTGAACTCTTATTTTAAAAATATAATAATTACAATGTCAAATGTATTATTTTTTTCCAAAATTTATATCTATATTAAATATAACAAGATATTAATAGAAAGAAAAAATTATATATAATTACAAAATGGGTCATCCTAACTAATGCTATAAAGACACTCTTTAAGAATTTCAAATAAAAAGTAAATTATTTTAAAATTACTTATTTTAATCTCAAATATATTAAATATATACATTTTAAATATATATACTATATATATATATATATATATATATATATATATATATATATATATATATATATATATATATCTTATCTATATATATATATAGATATAGATATATATATATATATAATATAGATAATATATATATATAGATAAGTTTTGGGATTTAGAGTGTTACACAAACCCTTAACATAAGCAGAAAGAAGCCAAAAGAAAATTCAAAGGCCTCGTATTACACTTGCAATCCTCCTAACAATGAGAAATGTTGTTCCAAAAGAGTTCACTACGCCAAATAAGGGAAAATAGGGCGCTTATTTTGGCCTATAACAGCGCTTTTAAGCGCCCTAAAGTGGCGCTGGCATAGGTAAAGACAACGCTTTGTTTTCCTGGAGAAAGTGCTGTCTAAAGTGGCCACATTATAGTGCGCTTTCAGAAAAAGCGCCCTCTGGAGTGGTCCATAAAGGGACACCTTAGAGGGCGCTTTCTGGAAAAAGCACCCTCTAAAGTTGTCAATGTAAAGTGTTTAGAGGGCGCTTTCTGGAAAAAGCGCCCTCTAAAGTTGTCAATGTAAAGTGTTTAGAGGGCGCTTTCAGGAAAAAGCGCCCTCTAAAGTTGTCAATGTAAAGTGTTTAGAGGGCGCTTTCAGGAAAAAGCGCCCTCTAAAGTTGTCAATGTAAAGTGTTTAGAGGGCGCTTTCTGGACAAAGCGCCCTCTAAAGTGTTAGTTATTTTAAAAAAATTTGTTTGAAAAACAGTGGATATTTAATTGGTAACCTGTTCGCATGCTGCAAAAGTGTAAAATTCATATTGATTTCATCCTTTAATCCAATGTTATACACCATTAATCCATTGATATATACAACATGAATCCATTTATATACAACATTAATCCTCCATATATACAACATTAATATATGATTCTTTGATCAACAATATACAACAACATATTCATGATTTAGTAAAAGTACAACAACAATATACAACATATATACAACAACAGCATACAACAACAACATTCCATACATATATGTACAACAATATACAACCTAGCTATATGATTCTTTGATCAACAATGAATTGACACAATTCATCCTTCATTTCATCCAAATGAGCTCTTGAGTAAGATTTGTATTCCTCAAAGTACTACAATTAAGAGAATAAAACATATTCATGATTTAGTAACAAATTAGATGAAATATCTGACAGACATAATTAAATATACAAATACACACGAATATTTAGGGGAATTTCACTTACGCGTCAACCGTCTTCTTCATACTCGGATATTTACTCCAATCACCCGATAACGAATCGAGATAATACACTATTAGTCTCGAAAGATCCATAGCAACCAACACCCAGTGACCACTGTATCCAAAAGCTGTCTAGTAGTTCTAACCAATACTAAACAAAATAACGCCCATCCACCCATGGTGGCAAACATGTTCTGTATATCCAAAAGCTGTCTAGTAGTTCTATCGCACATCCATACAAAATAAGGCTCAACCAAAAAAACAGATGGCAGCATAAGTAGTATATCCAAAAAAGGCATGGTGAATAATAGCAAGTGTGCATAATAGGCAGGAGGAACTGCATACAAGATAACATTTTTGTTAAACTAAAGTTTTGTATAGCCTAAAACAAAAACAAGCAAAGGGAATCGAGTAACAAACCTATTGAGACAGATCGAGTACACCTCGCATAACTGAATGGAAAAAAATAGTATCAGAAGGCTTCTAAAATTAAATGAAAACAGTACAAGTTTAGAAAACATTAATTAAGATTAAAAAAGCAAATCATATCATTACGTGTAGCACAAGTTATTGGTCAAACTCTGTAGCTGGTCTGCAGTGAATTTATTTTCATCATACAGCACATGATAATGCGTTGGTCGACTAGTCCCCTGCAAAAAGAACACGTCCAAATGCAAATAACACAGAACTGTCAAAAGGCGATTGAGCAACAAATAGTAAACAATGGCATAAAGTTAAATGACATAGCTAATATTACCTGAATTCCTGCATGGCTGTTAAGGTAAAAATCAAATTCCCTAGGGTGACAAATGCTGGTGTCTACCACGGTTCCTTTGACAATTTAGAACAACAAAATCAGCAAAAAGTGATAAATTCAAATGATAATATATACCAACTGCGTTGAGAAATATATTGAAAAAACCTGGCATAATATTTCCACTTCTATCGGTCTCTTTGGGGTTGACAGGAAAGAGACGGGTGTGATGTCTCTTTTGGACCACTACAAAAGTAACTTTAGGTAGATACCCATCCTCTATTGAGACACAAGCCTGATGAAAAAAAATTAGTTGGTCTTCAGCACTCCAATGTACTTCAAATTTTACACCCTTGTCTCTTGCACGAATGATTGACTTCATAATAGCCATTTTACCTGTAATAAAGAAAACAATTAAAATCAGATGACAAATGTAAAAACAATTAAAATCATAAAAGTCATTTTACCTGTAATAAAGAAAACAATTAAAATCATTTGACCTGTACCTTTTTCACTAAGTTCTCTTTCTTTTCTTGGTTGGAATATGTTCTACATGTCTCTTAACAACACGGACGGTTGGATTGATCCAAATACCCTCATTATGATCATTTCTAATATATGAATCATTTGATATAATATTCTCATCTTGATCATTTCTGGTAAACGATTCAATCTCAACATCAATATCACCTTGATCTCCAGTGTTTTCATCAATTACTTTGTTGGAAAAAAGAACTATAGACCATTTCGTACTTTTCGGATTATTGACATAGAACACTTGTCTAGCTTGAGAGGCTAGAATAAAAGACTCATCTTTGTATCCCACCCTATTAAGATCCACTTGCAAAAATCCTGACTTATCCAACCGTCAATTTCCTAATAAACCCAAACTATTTAAATGACTATGAATATTGAAACTTTACAGGTCGAAACAAACGTAGCATAGACAACAATAACATAAAACAGAAATTGGGCAAAGCTAAAACAAAGCAATAACATAAAACAGAAATTGGGTAAAGCGTGTACCTTTGATTGGTAGAAGGAGGAAACGCGCAGTAATAATGTAGATCTAACAGAGGTGGAAGGAAAACGCCTTAGAACCCTAACGTGAAAAAGAACGAAAATAACAGATAGTGAAATAACAAAACGCGCAGTATGTTATAATTTTAATGTTTACTAAAGGGGACATTAGAGGGCGCTTGTGGAAAAAAAGCGCCCTCTAAAGGGGCCTAAGAGGGCGCTTATGGAAGCGCTTTCTAAGGCTTTCCAGAAGCGCTTTAAAAGCGCCCTCTAAGGGTAACCTTAGAGGGCGCTTTCTAAAAAGCGCCATGTATTGTTGTCCCTCTATCTCCTCCTTATTTTTTCATTTCACCTTAGAGGGCGCTTGTAGAAAAAAAGCGCCCTCTAAAGGGGGCCTAAGAGGGCGCTTATGGAAGCGCTCTCTGAGGCTTTCCAGAAGCGCTTTATAAGCTGGAAATGCACATGGACTTATAACAGCGCTTTAGTAAAAGCGCCCTCTAAGGATAACCTTAGAGGGCGCTTTATAAAAAGCGCCATGTATTGTTGTCCCTCTATCTCCTCCTTATTTTTTCGCTTCACCTTAGAGGGCGCTTTATTACAAAAGCGCCCTCTAAAGTGCGCTGTCTATTGCTCCTTATTTTTCGCTTCACTTTAGAGAGCGCTTTTGTAATAAAGCGCCCTCTAAGGTGCGCTGTCTATTCCAGTTTTTGGCGTAGTGGTTATACCAATCTCATAAAAGAGCGTTGGTCGATCCTCCCAAAAAAACTTACTTTAATTAACAACCACGACTCATAGTTGTTAGGATAACAAACATCATTGAATTCTCATTAATAGGATTTACTAACATAAATAAAATTTAAAGAAAAATAAATAAATATTCAGTAGTTCAACCTGAAGAACAGCAAATGCAACCGATTTGACAACTAATAATATCGACGATTGATGTTGATAGCATTTTTTTTAAATCTCAAATGATCAGAATCAATGCTTTTGATACTGAAGTGGAAGAAACTCTTCCTCATCCTCCAATGGAGTAGATGAAGGACAAGAAATTGTTTATCTTATTTGTTTTAACGGTGGTTCACTCGATCTTAACAATCATGTGTGAGTTCACATCTCAATCTACCGTTAGTTTATTTTTGTTTTTATGCAAACTATCTATTATTTTTTAGACGGTTTATAATGTGAGGTTGCTAGATTAATTTTTCTATAATATTGATATATTTGATGGCATAGAAAATAAATTTAAAAGATATATTTTATCGCTTGAATAAAATATAGTCATGATTTTAAATTTTATTTTTTAACTGAATTTTGAACTCTTTTTTTAAAATTATAATAATTACAATGTCAAATGTATTATTTTTTTCCAAAATTTATATCTATATTAAATATAACAAGATAGTAAATAGAAAGAAAAAATATATATAATTACAAAATGGGTCATCCTAACTAATGCTATAAAGACACTCTTTAAGAATTTCAAATAAAAAAGTAAATTATTTTAAATTACTTATTTTAATCTCAAATATATTAAATATATACATTTTAATATATAATATATATATATATATATATATATATATATATATATATATATATATATATATATATATATATATATATATATATATATATATATATATATATATATATATATATATATATATATATATATATATATATATATATATATATATAAGTTTTGGGATTTAGAGTGTTACACACAACCCTTAACATAAGAAGTAAGAAGCCAAAAGAAAATTCAAAGGCCTCGTATTACACTTGCAATCCTCCTAACAATGAGAAATGTTGTTCCAAAAAGAGTTATACCAATCTCATAAAAGAGCGTTGGTCGATCCTCCCAAAAAAACTTACTTTAATTAACAACCACGACTCATAGTTTTTAGGATAACAAACATCATTGAATTCTCATTAATAGGATTTACTAACATAAACAAAATTTAAAGAAAAATAAATAAATATTCAGTAGTTCAACGTGAAGAACAGCAAATGCAACCGATTTGACAACTAATAATATCGACGATTGATGTTGATAGCATTTTTTTTAAATCTCAACTGATCAGAATCAATGCTTTTGATACTGAAGTGGAAGAAACTCTTCCTCATCCTCCAATGGAGTAGATGAAGGACAAGAAATTGTTTATCTTATTTGTTTTAACGGTGGTTCACTCGATCTTAACAATCATGTGTGAGTTCACATCTCAATCTACCGTTAGTTTATTTTTGTTTTTATGCAAACTATCTATTATTTTTTAGACGGTTTATAATGTGAGGTTGCTAGATTAATTTTTCTATAATATTGATATATTTGATGGCATAGAAAATAAATTTAAAAGATATATTTTATCGCTTGAATAAATTATAGTCATGATTTTAAATTTTATTATTTTAACCGAATTTTGAACTCTTATTTTAAAATTATAATAATTACAATGTCAAATGTATTATTTTTTTCCAAAATTTATATCTATATTAAATATAACAAGATAGTAAATAGAAAGAAAAAATTATATATAATTACAAAATGGGTCATCCTAACTAATGCTATAAAGACACTCTTTAAGAATTTCAAATAAAAAAGTATATTATTTAAAATTACTTATTTAATCTCAAATATATTAAATATATACATTTTAAATATATATATATATATATATATATATATATATATATATATATTTATAGATACACACAACCTTACATAGAAGATAACAAAAGAAGAAAAAGCCAAATTATCCTTCAATGGATCTTGTTACAAAAGATATATATCATAAAATTTCCAAAAAGAGTTATACCAATCTCATAAAAGAGGGTTGGTCGATCCTCCCAAAACTTACTTTAATTAACAACCACGACTCATAGTTGTTAGGATAACAAACATCATTGAATTCTCATTAATAGGATTTACTAACATAAATAAAATTTAAAGAAAAATAAATAAATATTCAGTAGTTCAACCTGAAGAACAGCAAATGCAACCGATTTGACAACTAATAATATCGACGATTGATGTTGATAGCATTTTTTTTAAATCTCAAATGATCAGAATCAATGCTTTTGATACTGAAGTGGAAGAAACTCTTCCTCATCCTCCAATGGAGTAGATGAAGGACAAGAAATTGTTTATCTTATTTGTTTTAACGGTGGTTCACTCGATCTTAACAATCATGTGTGAGTTCACATCTCAATCTACCGTTAGTTTATTTTTGTTTTTATGCAAACTATCTATTATTTTTAGACGGTTTATAATGTGAGGTTGCTAGATTAATTTTTCTATAATATTGATATATTTGATGGCATAGAAAATAAATTTAAAAGATATATTTTATCGCTTGAATAAAATATAGTCATGATTTTAAATTTTATTATTTTAACTGAATTTTGAACTCTTATTTTAAAATTATAATAATTACAATGTCAAATGTATTATTTTTTTCCAAAATTTATATCTATATTAAATATAACAAGATAGTAAATAGAAAGAAAAAATATATATAATTACAAAATGGGTCATCCTAACTAATGCTATAAAGACACTCTTTAAGAATTTCAAATAAAAAAGTAAATTATTTTAAATAACTTATTTTAATCTCAAATAATTAATATTAATATATATATATATATATTATATATATATATATATATATATATATATATATATATATATATATATATATATATATATATATATATATATATATATATATATATATATATATATATATATATATATATATATATATATATATATATATATAAGTTTTGGGATTTAGAGTGTTACACACAACCCTTAACATAAGAAGAAAGAAGCCAAAAGAAAATTCAAAGGCCTCGTATTACACTTGCAATCCTCCTAACAATGAGAAATGTTGTTCCAAAAAGAGTTATACCAATCTCATAAAAGAGCGTTGGTCGATCCTCCCAAAAAAACTTACTTTAATTAAAACCACGACTCATAGTTGTTAGGATAACAAACATCATTGAATTCTCATTAATAGGATTTACTAACATAAATAAAATTTAAAGAAAAATAAATAAATATTCAGTAGTTCAACCTGAAGAACAGCAAATGCAACCGATTTGACAACTAATAATATCGACGATTGATGTTGATAGCATTTTTTTAAATCTCAAATGATCAGAATCAATGCTTTTGATACTGAAGTGGAAGAAACTCTTCCTCATCCTCCAATGGAGTAGATGAAGGACAAGAAATTGTTTATCTTATTTGTTTTAACGGTGGTTCACTCGATCTTAACAATCATGTGTGAGTTCACATCTCAATCTACCGTTAGTTTATTTTTGTTTTTATGCAAACTATCTATTATTTTTTAGACGGTTTATAATGTGAGGTTGCTAGATTAATTTTTCTATAATATTGATATATTTGATGGCATAGAAAATAAATTTAAAAGATATATTTTATCGCTTGAATAAAATATAGTCATGATTTTAAATTTTATTATTTTAACTGAATTTTGAACTCTTATTTTAAAATTATAATAATTACAATGTCAAATGTATTATTTTTTTCCAAAATTTATATCTATATTAAATATAACAAGATAGTAAATAGAAAGAAAAAATTATATATAATTACAAAATGGGTCATCCTAACTAATGCTATAAAGACACTCTTTAAGAATTTCAAATAAAAAAGTAAATTATTTTAAAATTACTTATTTTAATCTTAAATATATTAATATATATATATATATTTAATATATATATATATATATAAGTTTTGGGATTTAGAGTGTTACACACAACCCTTAACATAAGAAGAAAGAAGCCAAAAGAAAATTCAAAGGCCTCGTATTACACTTGCAATCCTCCTAACAATGAGAAATGTTGTTCCAAAAAGAGTTATACCAATCTCATAAAAGAGCGTTGGTCGATCCTCCCAAAAAAACTTATTTAATTAACAACCACGACTCATAGTTGTTAGGATAACAAACATCATTGAATTCTCATTAATAGGATTTACTAACATAAATAAAATTTAAAGAAAAATAAATAAATATTCAGTAGTTCAACCTGAAGAACAGCAAATGCAACCGATTTGACGACTAATAATATCGACGATTGATGTTGATAGCATTTTTTTTAAATCTCAAATGATCAGAATCAATGCTTTTGATACTGAAGTGGAAGAAACTCTTCCTCATCCTCCAATGGAGTAGATGAAGGACAAGAAATTGTTTATCTTATTTGTTTTAACGGTGGTTCACTCGATCTTAACAATCATGTGTGAGTTCACATCTCAATCTACCGTTAGTTTATTTTTGTTTTTATGCAAACTATCTATTATTTTTTAGACGGTTTATAATGTGAGGTTGCTAGATTAATTTTTCTATAATATTGATATATTTGATGGCATAGAAAATAAATTTAAAAGATATATTTTATCGCTTGAATAAAATATAGTCATGATTTTAAATTTTATTATTTTAACTGAATTTTGAACTCTTATTTTAAAATTATAATAATTACAATGTCAAATGTATTATTTTTTTCCAAAATTTATATCTATATTAAATATAACAAGATAGTAAATAGAAAGAAAAAATTATATATAATTACAAAATGGGTCATCCTAACTAATGCTATAAAGACACTCTTTAAGAATTTCAAATAAAAAAGTATATTTTTTAAAATTATTTATTTTAATCTCAAATATATTAAATATATTCATTTTAAAATATATATATTATATATATATATATATATATATATATATATATATATATATATATATATATATATATATATATATATATATATATATATATATATATATATATATAACTTTTGGGATTTAGAGTGTTACACACAACCCTTAACATAAGAAGAAAGAAGCCAAAAGAAAATTCAAAGGCCTCGTATTACACTTGCAATCCTCCTAACAATGAGAAATGTTGTTCCAAAAAGAGTTATACCAATCTCATAAAAGAGCGTTGGTCGATCCTCCCAAAAAAACTTACTATTATTAACAACCACGACTCATAGTTGTTAGGATAACAAACATCATTGAATTCTCATTAATAGGATTTACTAACATAAATAAAATTTAAAGAAAAATAAATAAATATTCAGTAGTTCACCTGAAGAACAGCAAATGCAACCGATTTGACAACTAATAATATCGACGATTGATGTTGATAGCATTTTTTTTAAATCTCAAATGATCAGAATCAATGCTTTTGATACTGAAGTGGAAGAAACTCTTCCTCATCCTCCAATGGAGTAGATGAAGGACAAGAAATTGTTTATCTTATTTGTTTTAACGGTGGTTCACTCGATCTTAACAATCATGTGTGAGTTCACATCTCAATCTACCGTTAGTTTATTTTTGTTTTTATGCAAACTATCTATTATTTTTTAGACGGTTTATAATGTGAGGTTGCTAGATTAATTTTTCTATAATATTGATATATTTGATGGCATAGAAAATAAATTTAAAAGATATATTTTATCGCTTGAATAAATATAGTCATGATTTTAAATTTTATTATTTTAACTGAATTTTGAACTCTTATTTTAAAATTATAATAATTACAATGTCAAATGTATTATTTTTTTCCAAAATTTATATCTATATTAAATATAACAAGATAGTAAATAGAAAGAAAAAATTATATATAATTACAAAATGGGTCATCCTAACTAATGCTATAAAGACACTCTTTAAGAATTTCAAATAAAAAAGTATATTATTTTAAAATTATTATTTAATCTTAAATATATTAAATATATTTAAATATATATATATATATATATATATATATATATATATATATATATATATATATATATATATATATATATATATATATATATATATATATATATATATATATATATATATATATATATATATATATATATATAAGTTTTGGGATTTAGAGTGTTACACACAACCCTTAACATAAGAAGAAAGAAGCCAAAAGAAAATTCAAAGGCCTCGTATTACACTTGCAATCCTCCTAACAATGAGAAATGTTGTTCAAAAAGAGTTATACCAATCTCATAAAAGAGCGTTGGTCGATCCTCCCAAAAAAACTTACTTTAATTAACAACCACGACTCATAGTTGTTAGGATAACAAACATCATTGAATTCTCATTAATAGGATTTACTAACATAAATAAATTTAAAGAAAAATAAATAAATATTCAGTAGTTCAACCTGAAGAACAGCAAATGCAACCGATTTGACAACTAATAATATCGACGATTGATGTTGATAGCATTTTTTTTAAATCTCAAATGATCAGAATCAATGCTTTTGATACTGAAGTGGAAGAAACTCTTCCTCATCCTCCAATGGAGTAGATGAAGGACAAGAAATTGTTTATCTTATTTGTTTTAACGGTGGTTCACTCGATCTTAACAATCATGTGTGAGTTCACATCTCAATCTACCGTTAGTTTATTTTTGTTTTTATGCAAACTATCTATTATTTTTTAGACGGTTTATAATGTGAGGTTGCTAGATTAATTTTTCTATAATATTGATATATTTGATGGCATAGAAAATAAATTTAAAAGATATATTTTATCGCTTGAATAAAATATAGTCATGATTTTAAATTTTATTATTTTAACTGAATTTTGAACTCTTATTTTAAAATTATAATAATTACAATGTCAAATGTATTATTTTTTTCCAAAATTTATATCTATATTAAATATAACAAGATAGTAAATAGAAAGAAAAAATATATATAATTACAAAATGGGTCATCCTAACTAATGCTATAAAGACACTCTTTAAGAATTTCAAATAAAAAGTAATTATTTTAAAATACTTATTTTAATCTCAAATATATTAATATATACATTTAAATATATATATATATATATATATATATATATATATATATATATATATATATATATATATATATATATATATATATATATATATATATATATATATATATATATATATATATATATATATATATATATATATATATATAAGTTTTGGGATTTAGAGTGTTACACACAACCCTTAACATAAGAAGAAAGAAGCCAAAAGAAAATTCAAAGGCCTCGTATTACACTTGCAATCCTCCTAACAATGAGAAATGTTGTTCCAAAAAGAGTTATACCAATCTCATAAAAGAGCGTTGGTCGATCCTCCCAAAAAAACTTACTTTAATTAACAACCACGACTCATAGTTGTTAGGATAACAAACATCATTGAATTCTCATTAATAGGATTTACTAACATAAATAAAATTTAAAGAAAAATAAATAAATATTCAGTAGTTCAACCTGAAGAACAGCAAATGCAACCGATTTGACAACTAATAATATCGACGATTGATGTTGATAGCATTTTTTTTAAATCTCAAATGATCAGAATCAATGCTTTTGATACTGAAGTGGAAGAAACTCTTCCTCATCCTCCAATGGAGTAGATGAAGGACAAGAAATTGTTTATCTTATTTGTTTTAACGGTGGTTCACTCGATCTTAACAATCATGTGTGAGTTCACATCTCAATCTACCGTTAGTTTATTTTTGTTTTTATGCAAACTATCTATTATTTTTTAGACGGTTTATAATGTGAGGTTGCTAGATTAATTTTTCTATAATATTGATATATTTGATGGCATAGAAAATAAATTTAAAAGATATATTTTATCGCTTGAATAAAATATAGTCATGATTTTAAATTTTATTATTTTAACTGAATTTTGAACTCTTATTTTAAAATTATAATAATTACAATGTCAAATGTATTATTTTTTTCCAAAATTTATATCTATATTAAATATAACAAGATAGTAAATAGAAAGAAAAATTATATATAATTACAAAATGGGTCATCCTAACTAATGCTATAAAGACACTCTTTAAGAATTTCAAATAAAAAAGTAAATTATTTTAAAATTACTTATTTTAATCTTAAATATATTAAATATATACATTTTAAATATATATATATATATATAAGTTTTGGGATTTAGAGTGTTACACACAACCCTTAACATAAGAAGGAAGAAGCCAAAAGAAAATTCAAAGGCCTCGTATTACACTTGCAATCCTCCTAACAATGAGAAATGTTGTTCCAAAAAGAGTTATACCAATCTCATAAAAGAGCGTTGGTCGATCCTCCCAAAAAAACTTATTTAATTAACAACCACGACTCATAGTTGTTAGGATAACAAACATCATTGAATTCTCATTAATAGGATTTACTAACATAAATAAAATTTAAAGAAAAATAAATAAATATTCAGTAGTTCAACCTGAAGAACAGCAAATGCAACCGATTTGACGACTAATAATATCGACGATTGATGTTGATAGCATTTTTTTTAAATCTCAAATGATCAGAATCAATGCTTTTGATACTGAAGTGGAAGAAACTCTTCCTCATCCTCCAATGGAGTAGATGAAGGACAAGAAATTGTTTATCTTATTTGTTTTAACGGTGGTTCACTCGATCTTAACAATCATGTGTGAGTTCACATCTCAATCTACCGTTAGTTTATTTTTGTTTTTATGCAAACTATCTATTATTTTTTAGACGGTTTATAATGTGAGGTTGCTAGATTAATTTTTCTATAATATTGATATATTTGATGGCATAGAAAATAAATTTAAAAGATATATTTTATCGCTTGAATAAAATATAGTCATGATTTTAAATTTTATTATTTTAACTGAATTTTGAACTCTTATTTTAAAATTATAATAATTACAATGTCAAATGTATTATTTTTTACCAAAATTTATATCTATATTAAATATAACAAGATAGTAAATAGAAAGAAAAAATTATATATAATTACAAAATGGGTCATCCTAACTAATGCTATAAAGACACTCTTTAAGAATTTCAAATAAAAAAGTATATTTTTTTAAAATTATTTATTTAATCTCAAATATATTAAATATATCATTTTAAATATATATATATATATATATATATATATATATATATATATATATATATATATATATATATATATATATATATATATATAACTTTTGGGATTTAGAGTGTTACACACAACCCTTAACATAAGAAGAAAGAAGCCAAAAGAAAATTCAAAGGCCTCGTATTACACTTGCAATCCTCCTAACAATGAGAAATGTTGTTCCAAAAAGAGTTATACCAATCTCATAAAAGAGCGTTGGTCGATCCTCCCAAAAAAACTTACTATTAGTAACAACCACGACACATAGTTGTTAGGATAACAAACATCATTGAATTCTCATTAATAGGATTTACTAACATAAATAAAATTTAAAGAAAAATAAATAAATATTCAGTAGTTCACCTGAAGAACAGCAAATGCAACCGATTTGACAACTAATAATATCGACGATTGATGTTGATAGCATTTTTTTTAAATCTCAAATGATCAGAATCAATGCTTTTGATACTGAAGTGGAAGAAACTCTTCCTCATCCTCCAATGGAGTAGATGAAGGACAAGAAATTGTTTATCTTATTTGTTTTAACGGTGGTTCACTCGATCTTAACAATCATGTGTGAGTTCACATCTCAATCTACCGTTAGTTTATTTTTGTTTTTATGCAAACTATCTATTATTTTTTAGACGGTTTATAATGTGAGGTTGCTAGATTAATTTTTCTATAATATTGATATATTTGATGGCATAGAAAATAAATTTAAAAGATATATTTTATCGCTTGAATAAAATATAGTCATGATTTTAAATTTTATTATTTTAACTGAATTTTGAACTCTTATTTTAAAATTATAATAATTACAATGTCAAATGTATTATTTTTTTCCAAAATTTATATCTATATTAAATATAACAAGATAGTAAATAGAAAGAAAAAATATATATAATTACAAAATGGGTCATCCTAACTAATGCTATAAAGACACTCTTTAAGAATTTCAAATAAAAAAGTAAATTATTTTAAATTACTTATTTTAATCT
The DNA here is from genome assembly GCF_024323335.1 of Lathyrus oleraceus. NCBI lineage: Eukaryota > Viridiplantae > Streptophyta > Magnoliopsida > Fabales > Fabaceae > Lathyrus > Lathyrus oleraceus. The sequence goes on along the minus strand of NW_026112681.1, from coordinate 59,327 downwards.
TAAATATATTAAATATATACATTTTAAATATATATATATATATATATATATATATATATATATATATATATATATATATATATATATATATATATATATATATATATATATATATATATATATATATATATATATAAGTTTTGGGATTTAGAGTGTTACACACAACCCTTAACATAAGAAGAAAGAAGCCAAAAGAAAATTCAAAGGCCTCGTATTACACTTGCAATCCTCCTAACAATGAGAAATGTTGTTCCAAAAAGAGTTATACCAATCTCATAAAAGAGCGTTGGTCGATCCTCCCAAAAAAACTTACTTTAATTAACAACCACGACTCATAGTTGTTAGGATAACAAACATCATTGAATTCTCATTAATAGGATTTACTAACATAAATAAAATTTAAAGAAAAATAAATAAATATTCAGTAGTTCAACCTGAAGAACAGCAAATGCAACCGATTTGACAACTAATAATATCGACGATTGATGTTGATAGCATTTTTTTTAAATCTCAAATGATCAGAATCAATGCTTTTGATACTGAAGTGGAAGAAACTCTTCCTCATCCTCCAATGGAGTAGATGAAGGACAAGAAATTGTTTATCTTATTTGTTTTAACGGTGGTTCACTCGATCTTAACAATCATGTGTGAGTTCACATCTCAATCTACCGTTAGTTTATTTTTGTTTTTATGCAAACTATCTATTATTTTTTAGACGGTTTATAATGTGAGGTTGCTAGATTAATTTTTCTATAATATTGATATATTTGATGGCATAGAAAATAAATTTAAAAGATATATTTTATCGCTTGAATAAAATATAGTCATGATTTTAAATTTTATTATTTTAACTGAATTTTGAACTCTTATTTTAAAATTATAATAATTACAATGTCAAATGTATTATTTTTTTCCAAAATTTATATCTATATTAAATATAACAAGATAGTAAATAGAAAGAAAAAATTATATATAATTACAAAATGGGTCATCCTAACTAATGCTATAAAGACACTCTTTAAGAATTTCAAATAAAAAAGTAAATTATTTTAAAATTACTTATTTTAATCTCAAATATATAAATATATACATTTTAAATATATATATATATATATATATATATATATATATATATATATATATATATATATATATATATATATATATATATATAAGTTTTGGGATTTAGAGTGTTACACACAACCCTTAACATAAGAAGAAAGAAGCCAAAAGAAAATTCAAAGGCCTCGTATTACACTTGCAATCCTCCTAACAATGAGAAATGTTGTTCCAAAAAGAGTTATACCAATCTCATAAAAGAGCGTTGGTCGATCCTCCCAAAAAAACTTACTTTAATTAACAACCACGACTCATAGTTGTTAGGATAACAAACATCATTGAATTCTCATTAATAGGATTTACTAACATAAATAAAATTTAAAGAAAAATAAATAAATATTCAGTAGTTCAACCTGAAGAACAGCAAATGCAACCGATTTGACAACTAATAATATCGACGATTGATGTTGATAGCATTTTTTTAAATCTCAAATGATCAGAATCAATGCTTTTGATACTGAAGTGGAAGAAACTCTTCCTCATCCTCCAATGGAGTAGATGAAGGACAAGAAATTGTTTATCTTATTTGTTTTAACGGTGGTTCACTCGATCTTAACAATCATGTGTGAGTTCACATCTCAATCTACCGTTAGTTTATTTTTGTTTTTATGCAAACTATCTATTATTTTTTAGACGGTTTATAATGTGAGGTTGCTAGATTAATTTTTCTATAATATTGATATATTTGATGGCATAGAAAATAAATTTAAAAGATATATTTTATCGCTTGAATAAAATATAGTCATGATTTTAAATTTTATTATTTTAACTGAATTTTGAACTCTTATTTTAAAATTATAATAATTACAATGTCAAATGTATTATTTTTTTCCAAAATTTATATCTATATTAAATATAACAAGATAGTAAATAGAAAGAAAAAATTATATATAATTACAAAATGGGTCATCCTAACTAATGCTATAAAGACACTCTTTAAGAATTTCAAATAAAAAAGTATATTTTTTTAAAATTATTTATTTTAATCTCAAAATATAAATATATTCATTTTAAATATATATATATATATATATATATATATATATATATATATATATATATATATATATATATATATATATATATATATATATATATATATATATATATATATATATAATTTTGGGATTTAGAGTGTTACACACAACCCTTAACATAAGAAGAAAGAAGCCAAAAGAAAATTCAAAGGCCTCGTATTACACTTGCAATCCTCCTAACAATGAGAAATGTTGTTCCAAAAAGAGTTATACCAATCTCATAAAAGAGCGTTGGTCGATCCTCCCAAAAAAACTTACTATTAGTAACAACCACGACACATAGTTGTTAGGATAACAAACATCATTGAATTCTCATTAATAGGATTTACTAACATAAATAAAATTTAAAGAAAAATAAATAAATATTCAGTAGTTCACCCTGAAGAACAGCAAATGCAACCGATTTGACAACTAATAATATCGACGATTGATGTTGATAGCATTTTTTTTAAATCTCAAATGATCAGAATCAATGCTTTTGATACTGAAGTGGAAGAAACTCTTCCTCATCCTCCAATGGAGTAGATGAAGGACAAGAAATTGTTTATCTTATTTGTTTTAACGGTGGTTCACTCGATCTTAACAATCATGTGTGAGTTCACATCTCAATCTACCGTTAGTTTATTTTTGTTTTTATGCAAACTATCTATTATTTTTTAGACGGTTTATAATGTGAGGTTGCTAGATTAATTTTTCTATAATATTGATATATTTGATGGCATAGAAAATAAATTTAAAAGATATATTTTATCGCTTGAATAAAATATAGTCATGATTTTAAATTTTATTATTTTAACTGAATTTTGAACTCTTATTTTAAAATTATAATAATTACAATGTCAAATGTATTATTTTTTTCCAAAATTTATATCTATATTAAATATAACAAGATAGTAAATAGAAAGAAAAAATTATATATAATTACAAAATGGGTCATCCTAACTAATGCTATAAAGACACTCTTTAAGAATTTCAATAAAAAAGTATATTATTTTAAAACTACTTATTTTAATCTTAAATATTATATATACATTTTAAATATATATATATATATATATATATATATATATATATATATATATATATATATATATATATATATATATATATATATATATATATATATATATATATATATATATATATAAGTTTTGGGATTTAGAGTGTTACACACAACCCTTAACATAAGAAGAAGAAGCCAAAAGAAAATTCAAAGGCCTCGTATTACACTTGCAATCCTCCTAACAATGAGAAATGTTGTTCCAAAAAGAGTTATACCAATCTCATAAAAGAGCGTTGGTCGATCCTCCCAAAAAAACTTACTTTAATTAACAACCACGACTCATAGTTGTTAGGATAACAAACATCATTGAATTCTCATTAATAGGATTTACTAACATAAATAAAATTTAAAGAAAAATAAATAAATATTCAGTAGTTCAACCTGAAGAACAGCAAATGCAACCGATTTGACGACTAATAATATCGACGATTGATGTTGATAGCATTTTTTTAAATCTCAAATGATCAGAATCAATGCTTTTGATACTGAAGTGGAAGAAACTCTTCCTCATCCTCCAATGGAGTAGATGAAGGACAAGAAATTGTTTATCTTATTTGTTTTAACGGTGGTTCACTCGATCTTAACAATCATGTGTGAGTTCACATCTCAATCTACCGTTAGTTTATTTTTGTTTTTATGCAAACTATCTATTATTTTTTAGACGGTTTATAATGTGAGGTTGCTAGATTAATTTTTCTATAATATTGATATATTTGATGGCATAGAAAATAAATTTAAAAGATATATTTTATCGCTTGAATAAAATATAGTCATGATTTTAAATTTTATTATTTTAACTGAATTTTGAACTCTTATTTTAAAATTATAATAATTACAATGTCAAATGTATTATTTTTTACCAAAATTTATATCTATATTAAATATAACAAGATAGTAAATAGAAAGAAAAAATTATATATAATTACAAAATGGGTCATCCTAACTAATGCTATAAAGACACTCTTTAAGAATTTCAAATAAAAAAGTATATTTTTTTAAAATTATTTATTTTAATCTCAAATATATTAAATATTCATTTAAATATATATATATATATATATATATATATATATATATATATATATATATATATATATATATATATATATATATATATATATATATATATATATATATATATATATATATATATATATATATAACTTTTGGGATTTAGAGTGTTACACACAACCCTTAACATAAGAAGAAAGAAGCCAAAAGAAAATTCAAAGGCCTCGTATTACACTTGCAATCCTCCTAACAATGAGAAATGTTGTTCCAAAAAGAGTTATACCAATCTCATAAAAGAGCGTTGGTCGATCCTCCCAAAAAAACTTACTATTAGTAACAACCACGACACATAGTTGTTAGGATAACAAACATCATTGAATTCTCATTAATAGGATTTACTAACATAAATAAAATTTAAAGAAAAATAAATAAATATTCAGTAGTTCAACCTGAAGAACAGCAAATGCAACCGATTTGACGACTAATAATATCGACGATTGATGTTGATAGCATTTTTTTTAAATCTCAAATGATCAGAATCAATGCTTTTGATACTGAAGTGGAAGAAACTCTTCCTCATCCTCCAATGGAGTAGATGAAGGACAAGAAATTGTTTATCTTATTTGTTTTAACGGTGGTTCACTCGATCTTAACAATCATGTGTGAGTTCACATCTCAATCTACCGTTAGTTTATTTTTGTTTTTATGCAAACTATCTATTATTTTTTAGACGGTTTATAATGTGAGGTTGCTAGATTAATTTTTCTATAATATTGATATATTTGATGGCATAGAAAATAAATTTAAAAGATATATTTTATCGCTTGAATAAAATATAGTCATGATTTTAAATTTTATTATTTTAACTGAATTTTGAACTCTTATTTTAAAATTATAATAATTACAATGTCAAATGTATTATTTTTTACCAAAATTTATATCTATATTAAATATAACAAGATAGTAAATAGAAAGAAAAAATTATATATAATTACAAAATGGGTCATCCTAACTAATGCTATAAAGACACTCTTTAAGAATTTCAAATAAAAAAGTATATTTTTTTAAAATTATTTATTTTAATCTCAAATATATTAAATATATTCATTTTAAATATATATAACTTTTGGGATTTAGAGTGTTACACACAACCCTTAACATAAGAAGAAAGAAGCCAAAAGAAAATTCAAAGGCCTCGTATTACACTTGCAATCCTCCTAACAATGAGAAATGTTGTTCCAAAAAGAGTTATACCAATCTCATAAAAGAGCGTTGGTCGATCCTCCCAAAAAAACTTACTATTAGTAACAACCACGACACATAGTTGTTAGGATAACAAACATCATTGAATTCTCATTAATAGGATTTACTAACATAAATAAAATTTAAAGAAAAATAAATAAATATTCAGTAGTTCACCCTGAAGAACAGCAAATGCAACCGATTTGACAACTAATAATATCGACGATTGATGCTGATAGCATTTTTTTTAAATCTCAAATGATCAGAATCAATGCTTTTGATACTGAAGTGGAAGAAACTCTTCCTCATCCTCCAATGGAGTAGATGAAGGACAAGAAATTGTTTATCTTATTTGTTTTAACGGTGGTTCACTCGATCTTAACAATCATGTGTGAGTTCACATCTCAATCTACCGTTAGTTTATTTTTGTTTTTATGCAAACTATCTATTATTTTTTAGACGGTTTATAATGTGAGGTTGCTAGATTAATTTTTCTATAATATTGATATATTTGATGGCATAGAAAATAAATTTAAAAGATATATTTTATCGCTTGAATAAAATATAGTCATGATTTTAAATTTTATTATTTTAACTGAATTTTGAACTCTTATTTTAAAATTATAATAATTACAATGTCAAATGTATTATTTTTTTCAAAAATTTATATCTATATTAAATATAACAAGATAGTAAATAGAAAGAAAAAATTATATATAATTACAAAATGGGTCATCCTAACTAATGCTATAAAGACACTCTTTAAGAATTTCAAATAAAAAAGTATATTATTTTAAAACTACTTATTTTAATCTTAAATATATTAAATATATACATTTTAATATATATATATATATATATAAGTTTTGGGATTTAGAGTGTTACACACAACCCTTAACATAAGAAGAAAGAAGCCAAAAGAAAATTCAAAGGCCTCGTATTACACTTGCAATCCTCCTAACAATGAGAAATGTTGTTCCAAAAAGAGTTATACCAATCTCATAAAAGAGCGTTGGTCGATCCTCCCAAAAAAACTTACTTTAATTAACAACCACGACTCATAGTTGTTAGGATAAAAAACATCATTGAATTCTCATTAATAGGATTTACTAACATAAATAAAATTTAAAGAAAAATAAATAAATATTCAGTAGTTCAACCTGAACAACAGCAAATGCAACCGATTTGACAACTAATAATATCGACGATTGATGTTGATAGCATTTTTTTTAAATCTCAAATGATCAGAATCAATGCTTTTGATACTGAAGTGGAAGAAACTCTTCCTCATCCTCCAATGGAGTAGATGAAGGACAAGAAATTGTTTATCTTATTTGTTTTAACGGTGGTTCACTCGATCTTAACAATCATGTGTGAGTTCACATCTCAATCTACCGTTAGTTTATTTTTGTTTTTATGCAAACTATCTATTATTTTTTAGACGGTTTATAATGTGAGGTTGCTAGATTAATTTTTCTATAATATTGATATATTTGATGGCATAGAAAATAAATTTAAAAGATATATTTTATCGCTTGAATAAATTATAGTCATGATTTTAAATTTTATTATTTTAATTGAATTTTGAACTCTTATTTTAAAATTATAATAATTACAATGTCAAATGTATTATTTTTTACCAAAATTTATATCTATATTAAATATAACAAGATAGTAAATAGAAAGAAAAAATTATATATAATTACAAAATGGGTCATCCTAACTAATGCTATAAAGACACTCTTAAGAATTTCAAATAAAAAAGTATATTTTTTTAAAATTATTTATTTTAATCTCAAATATATTAAATATATTCATTTTAAATATATATATATATATATATATATATATATATATATATATATATATATATATATATATATATAACTTTTGGGATTTAGAGTGTTACACACAACCCTTAACATAAGAAGAAAGAAGCCAAAAGAAAATTCAAAGGCCTCGTATTACACTTGCAATCCTCCTAACAATGAGAAATGTTGTTCCAAAAAGAGTTATACCAATCTCATAAAAGAGCGTTGGTCGATCCTCCCAAAAAAACTTACTATTAGTAACAACCACGACACATAGTTGTTAGGATAACAAACATCATTGAATTCTCATTAATAGGATTTACTAACATAAATAAAATTTAAAGAAAAATAAATAAATATTCAGTAGTTCACCCTGAAGAACAGCAAATGCAACCGATTTGACAACTAATAATATCGACGATTGATGCTGATAGCATTTTTTTTAAATCTAAAATGATCAGAATCAATGCTTTTGATACTGAAGTGGAAGAAACACTTCCTCATCCTCCAATGGAGTAGATGAAGGACAAGAAATTGTTTATCTTATTTGTTTTAATAGTGGTTCACTCGATCTTAACAATCATGTGTGAGTTCACATCTCAATCTACCGTTAGTTTATTTTTGTTTTTATGCAAACTATCTATTATTTTTTAGATGGTTTATAATGTGAGGTTGCTAGATTAATTTTTCTATAATATTGATATATTTGATGGCATAGTAAATAAATTTAAAAGATATATTTTATCGCTTGAATAAATTATAGTCATGATTTTAAATTTTATTATTTTAATTGAATTTTGAACTCTTATTTTAAAATTATAATAATTACAATGTCAAATGTATTATTTTTTACCAAAATTTATATCTATATTAAATATAACAAGATAGTAAATAGAAAGAAAAAATTATATATAATTACAAAATGGGTCATCCTAACTAATGCTATAAAGACACTCTTACAGAATTTCAAATAAAAAAGTATATTTTTTTAAAATTATTTATTTTAATCTCAAATATATTAAATATATTCATTTTAAATATATATATATATATATATATATATATATATATATATATATATATATATATATATATATATATATATATATATATAACTTTTGGGATTTAGAGTGTTACACACAACCCTTAACATAAGAAGAAAGAAGCCAAAAGAAAATTCAAAGGCCTCGTATTACACTTGCAATCCTCCTAACAATGAGAAATGTTGTTCCAAAAAGAGTTATACCAATCTCATAAAAGAGCGTTGGTCGATCCTCCCAAAAAAACTTACTATTAGTAACAACCACGACACATAGTTGTTAGGATAACAAACATCATTGAATTCTCATTAATAGGATTTACTAACATAAATAAAATTTAAAGAAAAATAAATAAATATTCAGTAGTTCACCCTGAAGAACAGCAAATGCAACCGATTTGACAACTAATAATATCGACGATTGATGCTGATAGCATTTTTTTTAAATCTAAAATGATCAGAATCAATGCTTTTGATACTGAAGTGGAAGAAACTCTTCCTCATCCTCCAATGGAGTAGATGAAGGACAAGAAATTGTTTATCTTATTTGTTTTAATAGTGGTTCACTCGATCTTAACAATCATGTGTGAGTTCACATCTCAATCTACCGTTAGTTTATTTTTGTTTTTATGCAAACTATCTATTATTTTTTAGATGGTTTATAATGTGAGGTTGCTAGATTAATTTTTCTATAATATTGATATATTTGATGGCATAGTAAATAAATTTAAAAGATATATTTTATCGCTTGAATAAAATATAGTCATGATTTTAAATTTTATTATTTTAACTGAATTTTGAACTCTTATTTTAAAATTATAATAATTACAATGTCAAATGTATTATTTTTTACCAAAATTTATATCTATATTAAATATAACAAGATAGTAAATAGAAAGAAAAAATTATATATAATTACAAAATGGGTCATCCTAACTAATGCTATAAAGACACTCTTTAAGAATTTCAAATAAAAAAGAATATTTTTTTAAAATTATTTATTTTAATCTCAAATATATTAAATATATTCATTTTAAATATATATATATATATATATATATATATATATATATATATATATATATATATATATATATATATATATATATATATATATATATATATATATATATATATATATATATATATATATATATATATATATATATATAACTTTTGGGATTTAGAGTGTTACACACAACCCTTAACATAAGAAGAAAGAAGCCAAAAGAATAATTACGTACAGGGGAAACAGAATAATTACGACTCGACTCGACCGACTATGCTCTGATACCACTAATGTAACACCCTTCTAAATACCCCCAAATTATTATAATTAAAATAACCATATATTCATCAGAGTAATTATGCCCCGAAGGGTGTCACACAATCATCTCACAAACTCATTAAAATATCCTGTCATGCTCATTTATTTAATCAAAATAGGGTTCTTTGCATAATTCGCAGCGGGATAAAATTCAACTCAATGTAAAACATGTAACACAATACATGTAAATCAATCAACAAACAATATCAAATTAATTAAAACATTCCCTCCCGATGTTACATCTATCAGAGCATGACCCGTAAGAACTACTCTAGACTCCAAGCATTAGCTTCTACTCAACTCATTTCTCGTTACCTGAAAAATAGGTGTAAGGGTGAGTTCCTCAATCAATATAACAAGCATTATAGAACAACATGTAATGCTAAGTAATTAACACATTAATTCACCCTAACCAGACTACACACTCAGCAACGGCAGTATCCGTTCAAACATCATATTCAAAAATAACATATAGCATATATAATCTCAACCATACTCAACATCAACAACACAACACACAACACACATATAATACTGGAATACATCCATTCATATTATATGCCATACATTTATTATGCAATGAGACTCTATGCATGCGGTACCGACTATTTGTGAACATATAGTTCAACCTCACCGTCCAAATCCAGGCACGGCTACCAAGCTCACTAGTCCCACTCATTTGAGACATAGTGACTCACTCACTAATTCCTCACCATGGGAATTAGCTACCACCCCAAATGGGCCATGAAATGCACGCTACTCACCTAGCATGCAAACAATCAACAACAGTCCAATAATCACTAAACTCACTAATTCCTCACCATGGGAATTAGGTACCACCCCAAATGGGCCACAATGTGCAAGCTAATCACCTAGCAATTGCAACATCAACAACGAATTCAGAATAGACACATGTTCACACTCTAGCCACAAAATAGTCTATTCACAAATGCATCCATAACTGATACAATCACAGCATCATGCATATCAACACACATCGTTAACACGTTTTATCACAAAAGCATATCATATCATGCCACATACTCAACCACAGTATTAGCTCACTCCACTAATACCTATACTACTCAAAACAACGGGAAATGATCCCTACAACATCACACCTCAGCTAAGTACATCACTCAGCCTACACAACCAAAACCTGCACAACAACAGTTCAGAAAAACCACAAGTCTGCCCATACGCGTATCGCCTATGCCCATACGCGTATGGCGCATTCTCTCGCCCATCCCATACGCGTACCGCCCACACTCATACGCGTATGCTACGCGTACCACATCCTCATACGCGTACCAACAGAGACGTTTTCACGTTCAAAAACTTCATCTTTTCCACTCATACGCGTAAGGCATACCCCATACGCGTACCACTCCAGGGATTACGCGTATCACATGCGTATGGCGCGTACCAGCGCCAAAACCCCCATTTCCAAGCCAACCCATACGCGTATTGCCTAGTGCCATACGCGTATGACCAGAATACAGTCTTCCAGATCTGCTATGGGTTCTCTCTGCTACGAGATCCTATCCGATCCAACCTTCCACAGTCCAAATTACACAAAATAATCGTCCATATCATCTACACGAATCATATCCTATTCATCTTCACCAACCCTAACATTATCTCTTCTAATTCCTACGAATTCTTTTCAATTATCATCCAATTTCATTCATCCAATTTCATTCATCATGCATCAATCAAATCAGAGATACAACCAATGGTTATCACTACCCAGTACATATTATCATATAATACCCTTTAACCGATGATAAACCCCCCTTACCTGAGTTAATCCGGCAGCTTCCGAGCTCCAAGCTTCTCCTTCCTTCAACCTTCGTTCTCTGACTTTTTGCCCTTTCTGCCTCTTTTCCCCTTTTCACGTGAAAAATAACCTTTTTACCAAAAATGGGATTTTTTCTAAATTCCAACTTATATATTATTCCAATAAATAATTATCCCAATAATTATTATTCCAAAATAATAATAAAATAATAATAATCCAAACTTCCAATTATTCAATTAAATTAATAAATAAAATATTAATTTAAATTAATTAATTAGCTTAGTTTAATTGGGGTGTTACAACTCTCCCCCACTAAAAGAGTTTTCGTCCTCGAAAACATACCTCAATCGAACAACTCCGGATAAGCCTCCTTCATCTGGCTCTCCAGTTCCCAAGTCACATTGCCACCTGCTGGTCCTCCCCAAGCTACCTTCACCAAGGCAATCTCTTTACCCCGCAACTGCTTCAACTCTCGATCCTCGATCCTCATAGGTGATGTTTCAACAGTCAGGTTATCTCTCACCTGTACATCATCTACTTGGACTACATGCGACGGATCATGAATGTACCTCCTCAACTGAGACACATGAAAAACATCATGCAAATTCGCAAGCGACGGCGGCAAAGCGATACGATAGGCTACCTCTCCTATCCTCTCCAAAATCTGATAAGGACCAATAAATCGAGGAGTCAACTTCTTTGACTTCAAAGCTCGACCAACACCAGTTATCGGAGTAACACGAAGAAACACATGATCTCCCTCTTGGAACTCAAGTGACTTCCTTCTCTTATCATGATAACTCTTCTGACGACTCTGAGCAATTCTCATCTTCTCCTGAATCATTCTAATCTTTTCTGTAGTTTGTTGAACAATCTCCGGTCCAACCACAGCACTCTCACCGGACTCATACCAACATAAAGGTGTCCGACATCTCCTACCATACAAAGCTTCAAACGGTGCCATACCAATGCTCGAATGAAAACTATTGTTGTAGGTAAACTCAATCAAAGGTAAATAACAATCCCAAGCACCTCCCTTTTCCAAAACACAAGCCCTCAAAAGGTCCTCCAGTGACTGAATCGTCCTCTCAGTCTGACCATCAGTCTGCGGATGATATGCAGAACTCAATCTCAGCTTAGTTCCCAAAGCCCTCTGCAAACCTTCCCAAAATTTCGATGTAAATCTAGGATCTCTGTCCGAAACAATACTCGACGGAATACCATGCAAACTTACAATCTTCTCAATATACAACTCGGCTAGCCTCTCTAACGGATAATCCATTCTGATCGGAATGAAATGAGCCGACTTCGTCAATCTATCAACAATCACCCAAATAGCCTCAAAATTCTTACTTGTCCTCGGCAAACCAGAAACAAAATCCATACTGATACTATCCCACTTCCACTCTGGAATAGCCAACGGTTGCATTAGCCCAGACGGCTTCTGATGCTCAATCTTTGACTTCTGACAAGTCAAACAGGAATAAACAAAACTCGCAATTTCTCTTTTCATTCCCGGCCACCAAAATAACTTCTTCAAATCATGATACATCTTTGTAGCTCCAGGATGAATACTCAAGCCACTACGATGTCCTTCTTCAAGAATACTCTTCTTAAGCTCGGCAACATCCGGAATACACACCCGGTCACCAAATCTCAAAACATCATTCTCATCAACTCGGAATTCACCACCCTGACCTGAGTTCACCAAAGTCAACTTATCAACCAAAAGCATATCAGATTTCTGACCTTCTCTGATCTCATCCAGAATACCACTTGTTAATCTCAACATTCCCAGTTTAACACTATTGTGAGTACTCTCACACACCAAACTCAAGTCTCTAAACTGCTCAATTAAATCCAATTCCTTAACCATTAACATAGACATATGCAATGATTTCCGACTCAATGCATCAGCCACCACGTTTGCTTTACCCGGATGGTAATTCAAACCAAAGTCATAATCCTTCAGAAATTCTAACCATCTCCTCTGTCTCATATTCAGCTCTTTCTGATCAAACAAATACTTCAAACTTTTATGGTCACTGAAAACTTCAAATCTTGATCCATACAAATAATGCCTCCACAACTTCAGAACAAATACCACAGCTGCCAACTCTAAATCATGTGTCGGATAGTTCCTCTCATGAACCCTCAGCTGTCTCGAAGCATAAGCTATAACCTGCTTATTCTGCATCAACACACCACCTAAACCCAACAATGAAGCATCACAGTAAACCTCAAATAGTTCCGACGAACTCGGTAATATCAGAATAGGAGCAGTAGTCAACCTTCTCTTTAACTCTTGGAAACCTTCTTCACATTTTGAATCCCAAACAAACGCTTGCCCCTTTCTAGTCAACATCGTCAACGGTAACGCCAACTTAGAAAATCCCTCAATAAACTTCCTATAGTAACCTGCAAGTCCAAGAAAACTCCTTATCTCAGAAACTGACTTCGGAGCTTCCCACTTAGATACCGCTTCTATCTTAGAAGGATCAACAGCAACACCACCTCTTGAAATCACATGCCCAAGAAAACTAACTTCTTCTAACCAAAATTCACACTTAGACAGTTTAGCAAATAGCTTCTTTTCTCGTAGAACTCCCAAAACCACTCTCAAATGCTCAACATGCTCTTCTTCAGATTTCGAATACACCAAAATGTCATCGATAAACACCACAACAAACTTGTCTAGGTACGGATGGAAAATCCTATTCATATACTCCATGAATACTCCAGGCGCATTAGTCACACCAAAAGGCATTACAGAATACTCATAATGTCCATACCTTGTTCTGAAAGCAGTCTTCTGAATATCTTCAGTTTTCACACGTATCTGATGATACCCAGATCTCAAATCTATTTTGCTGAACACACTAGCACCAACCAATTGATCCATCAAATCATCGATCCTCGGCAAAGGATACCGATTCTTGATCGTCACTTTATTCAGTTGCCTGTAGTCCACACACAACCTCATAGTACCTTCTTTCTTCTTAACCAACAACACTGGTGCACCCCACGGTGACACACTCGGACGAATGAATTTCTTATCCAACAAATCTTCCAACTGACTCTTCAATTCAGCTAACTCAACAGCAGACATACGGTACGGAGCCATCGATATCGGTCTAGTACCAGGTACTAAATCAATCGAGAACTCAACTTCACGCTCTGGCGGTAATTCATTCACTTCTTCCGGAAACACATCAGGAAAATCACACACCACAGCGAGATCGCCAATCACCAGTTTATCTTTAGCCTCCAAAGTCGCTAACAGCATAAACAACTCTGCCCCATCAGCTACTTCCTCATTCACTTGCCTTGCTGATAGAAACAAACTCTTTCCTTCCTCAATCTCAGGAAATATCACAGTCTTATCAAAACAATTGATGGAAACCCGGTTAAACACCAACCAGTTCATACCCAAGATAACATCAATCTGCACTAGTGGAAGACACACGAGGTCTATCCCAAAGTCTCTACCAAAAATACTCAAAGGACAATTTAAACAAACCGAAGTAGTAGTCACTGAACCCTTCGCAGGAGTATAAATCACCATACTACCGAACATCTCAGATATTTCTAACTCAAGTTTCACAGCACAATCCAAAGATATAAAAGAATGAGTCGCACCTGTGTCAATAATAGCTACAAGAGGAAAGCCATTAATATAACACGTACCTCGGATCAAACGATCATCTGCAGAAGTCTCAGAACCCGATAAAGCAAAAACCTTGCCTCCCGACTGATTCTCTTTCTTCGGCTTAGGACACTGTGGGCTGATATGACCCACCTCTCCACAGTTGAAGCAAGTCACAGTCTTCAACCGGCAATCTGCAGCCAAATGACCACCTTTTCCACATTTGAAACACTTCTTCTCGTTACTGGTACACTCATGGATACGATGTCCAGCCTGACCACATCTGTAACACTTAGCAGGAGCACTAGAGTCTCCCCCACTAGGCCTCTTCATCCCACTCTGTCTCTGAAAACCCTTGCCAGCTGCATACGGTTTTCCACGATCAATCTGATTCTTGCCTTTCCTATCAACTCTCTGCTGATAGCTCTCAGCTCTGGCCTTGGAATCCTGTTCAAAAATCCTGCAACAGTCAACCAAATCAGAAAACACTCTAATCCTTTGATACCCAATAGCCTGCTTGATCTCGGGACGCAACCCGTTCTCAAACTTCACACACTTTGAAAATTCCCCAGCAGCCTCAGCATAGGGAGTATAATACTTCGACAACTCTGTGAACTTAGCAGCATACTCAGTAACAGACCGGTTACCCTGCTTCAATTCCAGGAATTCTATTTCTTTCTTTCCTCTGACATCCTCTGGAAAGTACTTCCTCAGAAATCTCTCTCTGAACACAGCCCAAGTGATCTCAGCATCTCCAGCAGCTTCCAACTCAGTGCGGGTAGCAACCCACCAATCATCAGCTTCTTCTGATAGCATATGAGTACCGAACCTGACCTTCTGGTTATCAGCACACTCAGTTACTCTGAAGATTCTCTCGATCTCCTTCAACCACTTCTGAGCACCATCTGGATCGTACAGGGGAAACAGAATAATTACGACTCGACTCGACCGACTATGCTCTGATACCACTAATGTAACACCCTTCTAAATACCCCCAAATTATTATAATTAAAATAACCATATATTCATCAGAGTAATTATGCCCCGAAGGGTGTCACACAATCATCTCACAAACTCATTAAAATATCCTGTCATGCTCATTTATTTAATCAAAATAGGGTTCTTTGCATAATTCGCAGCGGGATAAAATTCAACTCAATGTAAAACATGTAACACAATACATGTAAATCAATCAACAAACAATATCAAATTAATTAAAACATTCCCTCCCGATGTTACATCTATCAGAGCATGACCCGTAAGAACTACTCTAGACTCCAAGCATTAGCTTCTACTCAACTCATTTCTCGTTACCTGAAAAATAGGTGTAAGGGTGAGTTCCTCAATCAATATAACAAGCATTATAGAACAACATGTAATGCTAAGTAATTAACACATTAATTCACCCTAACCAGACTACACACTCAGCAACGGCAGTATCCGTTCAAACATCATATTCAAAAATAACATATAGCATATATATAATCTCAACCATACTCAACATCAACAACACAACACACAACACACATATAATACTGGAATACATCCATTCATATTATATGCCATACATTTATTATGCAATGAGACTCTATGCATGCGGTACCGACTATTTGTGAACATATAGTTCAACCTCACCGTCCAAATCCAGGCACGGCTACCAAGCTCACTAGTCCCACTCATTTGAGACATAGTGACTCACTCACTAATTCCTCACCATGGGAATTAGCTACCACCCCAAATGGGCCATGAAATGCACGCTACTCACCTAGCATGCAAACAATCAACAACAGTCCAATAATCACTAAACTCACTAATTCCTCACCATGGGAATTAGCTACCACCCCAAATGGGCCACAATGTGCAAGCTAATCACCTAGCAATTGCAACATCAACAACGAATTCAGAATAGACACATGTTCACACTCTAGCCACAAAACAGTCTATTCACAAATGCATCCATAACTGATACAATCACAGCATCATGCATATCAACACACATCGTTAACACGTTTTATCACAAAAGCATATCATATCATGCCACATACTCAACCACAGTATTAGCTCACTCCACTAATACCTATACTACTCAAAACAACGGGAAATGATCCCTACAACATCACACCTCAGCTAAGTACATCACTCAGCCTACACAACCAAAACCTGCACAACAACAGTTCAGAAAAACCACAAGTCTGCCCATACGCGTATCGCCTATGCCCATACGCGTATGGCGCATTCTCTCGCCCATCCCATACGCGTACCGCCCACACTCATACGCGTATGCTACGCGTACCACATCCTCATACGC
Source organism: Lathyrus oleraceus (assembly GCF_024323335.1). Taxonomy (NCBI): domain Eukaryota; kingdom Viridiplantae; phylum Streptophyta; class Magnoliopsida; order Fabales; family Fabaceae; genus Lathyrus; species Lathyrus oleraceus. Next base: position 41,923 of record NW_026112681.1, on the reverse strand, counting down.
GTACCAACAGAGACGTTTTCACGTTCAAAAACTTCATCTTTTCCACTCATACGCGTAAGGCATACCCCATACGCGTACCACTCCAGGGATTACGCGTATCACATGCGTATGGCGCGTACCAGCGCCAAAACCCCCATTTCCAAGCCAACCCATACGCGTATTGCCTAGTGCCATACGCGTATGACCAGAATACAGTCTTCCAGATCTGCTATGGGTTCTCTCTGCTACGAGATCCTATCCGATCCAACCTTCCACAGTCCAAATTACACAAAATAATCGTCCATATCATCTACACGAATCATATCCTATTCATCTTCACCAACCCTAACATTATCTCTTCTAATTCCTACGAATTCTTTTCAATTATCATCCAATTTCATTCATCCAATTTCATTCATCATGCATCAATCAAATCAGAGATACAACCAATGGTTATCACTACCCAGTACATATTATCATATAATACCCTTTAACCGATGATAAACCCCCCTTACCTGAGTTAATCCGGCAGCTTCCGAGCTCCAAGCTTCTCCTTCCTTCAACCTTCGTTCTCTGACTTTTTGCCCTTTCTGCCTCTTTTCCCCTTTTCACGTGAAAAATAACCTTTTTACCAAAAATGGGATTTTTTCTAAATTCCAACTTATATATTATTCCAATAAATAATTATCCCAATAATTATTATTCCAAAATAATAATAAAATAATAATAATCCAAACTTCCAATTATTCAATTAAATTAATAAATAAAATATTAATTTAAATTAATTAATTAGCTTAGTTTAATTGGGGTGTTACAACTCTCCCCCACTAAAAGAGTTTTCGTCCTCGAAAACATACCTCAATCGAACAACTCCGGATAAGCCTCATTCATCTGGCTCTCCAGTTCCCAAGTCACATTGCCACCTGCTGGTCCTCCCCAAGCTACCTTCACCAAGGCAATCTCTTTACCCCGCAACTGCTTCAACTCTCGATCCTCGATCCTCATAGGTGATGTTTCAACAGTCAGGTTATCTCTCACCTGTACATCATCTACTTGGACTACATGCGACGGATCATGAATGTACCTCCTCAACTGAGACACATGAAAAACATCATGCAAATTCGCAAGCGACGGCGGCAAAGCGATACGATAGGCTACCTCTCCTATCCTCTCCAAAATCTGATAAGGACCAATAAATCGAGGAGTCAACTTCTTTGACTTCAAAGCTCGACCAACACCAGTTATCGGAGTAACACGAAGAAACACATGATCTCCCTCTTGGAACTCAAGTGACTTCCTTCTCTTATCATGATAACTCTTCTGACGACTCTGAGCAATTCTCATCTTCTCCTGAATCATTCTAATCTTTTCTGTAGTTTGTTGAACAATCTCCGGTCCAACCACAGCACTCTCACCGGACTCATACCAACATAAAGGTGTCCGACATCTCCTACCATACAAAGCTTCAAACGGTGCCATACCAATGCTCGAATGAAAACTATTGTTGTAGGTAAACTCAATCAAAGGTAAATAACAATCCCAAGCACCTCCCTTTTCCAAAACACAAGCCCTCAAAAGGTCCTCCAGTGACTGAATCGTCCTCTCAGTCTGACCATCAGTCTGCGGATGATATGCAGAACTCAATCTCAGCTTAGTTCCCAAAGCCCTCTGCAAACCTTCCCAAAATTTCGATGTAAATCTAGGATCTCTGTCCGAAACAATACTCGACGGAATACCATGCAAACTTACAATCTTCTCAATATACAACTCGGCTAGCCTCTCTAACGGATAATCCATTCTGATCGGAATGAAATGAGCCGACTTCGTCAATCTATCAACAATCACCCAAATAGCCTCAAAATTCTTACTTGTCCTCGGCAAACCAGAAACAAAATCCATACTGATACTATCCCACTTCCACTCTGGAATAGCCAACGGTTGCATTAGCCCAGACGGCTTCTGATGCTCAATCTTTGACTTCTGACAAGTCAAACAGGAATAAACAAAACTCGCAATTTCTCTTTTCATTCCCGGCCACCAAAATAACTTCTTCAAATCATGATACATCTTTGTAGCTCCAGGATGAATACTCAAGCCACTACGATGTCCTTCTTCAAGAATACTCTTCTTAAGCTCGGCAACATCCGGAATACACACCCGGTCACCAAATCTCAAAACATCATTCTCATCAACTCGGAATTCACCACCCTGACCTGAGTTCACCAAAGTCAACTTATCAACCAAAAGCATATCAGATTTCTGACCTTCTCTGATCTCATCCAGAATACCACTTGTTAATCTCAACATTCCCAGTTTAACACTATTGTGAGTACTCTCACACACCAAACTCAAGTCTCTAAACTGCTCAATTAAATCCAATTCCTTAACCATTAACATAGACATATGCAATGATTTCCGACTCAATGCATCAGCCACCACGTTTGCTTTACCCGGATGGTAATTCAAACCAAAGTCATAATCCTTCAGAAATTCTAACCATCTCCTCTGTCTCATATTCAGCTCTTTCTGATCAAACAAATACTTCAAACTTTTATGGTCACTGAAAACTTCAAATCTTGATCCATACAAATAATGCCTCCACAACTTCAGAACAAATACCACAGCTGCCAACTCTAAATCATGTGTCGGATAGTTCCTCTCATGAACCCTCAGCTGTCTCGAAGCATAAGCTATAACCTGCTTATTCTGCATCAACACACCACCTAAACCCAACAATGAAGCATCACAGTAAACCTCAAATAGTTCCGACGAACTCGGTAATATCAGAATAGGAGCAGTAGTCAACCTTCTATTTAACTCTTGGAAACCTTCTTCACATTTTGAATCCCAAACAAACGCTTGCCCCTTTCTAGTCAACATCGTCAACGGTAACGCCAACTTAGAAAATCCCTCAATAAACTTCCTATAGTAACCTGCAAGTCCAAGAAAACTCCTTATCTCAGAAACTGACTTCGGAGCTTCCCACTTAGATACCGCTTCTATCTTAGAAGGATCAACAGCAACACCATCTCTTGAAATCACATGCCCAAGAAAACTAACTTCTTCTAACCAAAATTCACACTTAGACAGTTTAGCAAATAGCTTCTTTTCTCGTAGAACTCCCAAAACCACTCTCAAATGCTCAACATGCTCTTCTTCAGATTTCGAATACACCAAAATGTCATCGATAAACACCACAACAAACTTGTCTAGGTACGGATGGAAAATCCTATTCATATACTCCATGAATACTCCAGGCGCATTAGTCACACCAAAAGGCATTACAGAATACTCATAATGTCCATACCTTGTTCTGAAAGCAGTCTTCTGAATATCTTCAGTTTTCACACGTATCTGATGATACCCAGATCTCAAATCTATTTTGCTGAACACATTAGCACCAACCAATTGATCCATCAAATCATCGATCCTCGGCAAAGGATACCGATTCTTGATCGTCACTTTATTCAGTTGCCTGTAGTCCACACACAACCTCATAGTACCCTCTTTCTTCTTAACCAACAACACTGGTGCACCCCACGGTGACACAGTCGGACGAATGAATTTCTTATCCAACAAATCTTCCAACTGACTCTTCAATTCAGCTAACTCAACAGCAGACATACGGTACGGAGCCATCGATATCGGTCTAGTACCAGGTACTAAATCAATCGAGAACTCAACTTCACGCTCTGGCGGTAATTCATTCACTTCTTCCGGAAACACATCAGGAAAATCACACACCACAGCGAGATCGCCAATCACCAGTTTATCTTTAGCCTCCAAAGTCGCTAACAGCATAAACAACTCTGCCCCATCAGCTACTTCCTCATTCACTTGCCTTGCTGATAGAAACAAACTCTTTCCTTCCTCAATCTCAGGAAATATCACAGTCTTATCAAAACAATTGATGGAAACCCGGTTAAACACCAACCAGTTCATACCCAAGATAACATCAATCTGCACTAGTGGAAGACACACGAGGTCTATCCCAAAGTCTCTACCAAAAATACTCAAAGGACAATTTAAACAAACCGAAGTAGTAGTCACTGAACCCTTCGCAGGAGTATAAATCACCATACTACCGAACATCTCAGATATTTCTAACTCAAGTTTCACAGCACAATCCAAAGATATAAAAGAATGAGTCGCACCTGTGTCAATAATAGCTACAAGAGGAAAGCCATTAATATAACACGTACCTCGGATCAAACGATCATCTGCAGAAGTCTCAGAACCCGATAAAGCAAAAACCTTGCCTCCCGACTGATTCTCTTTCTTCGGCTTAGGACACTGTGGGCTGATATGACCCACCTCTCCACAGTTGAAGCAAGTCACAGTCTTCAACCGGCAATCTGCAGCCAAATGACCACCTTTTCCACATTTGAAACACTTCTTCTCGTTACTGGTACACTCATGGATACGATGTCCAGCCTGACCACATCTGTAACACTTAGCAGGAGCACTAGAGTCTCCCCCACTAGGCCTCTTCATCCCACTCTGTCTCTGAAAACCTTGCCAGCTGCATACGGTTTTCCACGATCAATCTGATTCTTGCCTTTCCTATCAACTCTCTGCTGATAGCTCTCAGCTCTGGCCTTGGAATCCTGTTCAAAAATCCTGCAACAGTCAACCAAATCAGAAAACACTCTAATCCTTTGATACCCAATAGCCTGCTTGATCTCGGGACGCAACCCGTTCTCAAACTTCACACACTTTGAAAATTCCCCAGCAGCCTCAGCATAGGGAGTATAATACTTCGACAACTCTGTGAACTTAGCAGCATACTCAGTAACAGACCGGTTACCCTGCTTCAATTCCAGGAATTCTATTTCTTTCTTTCCTCTGACATCCTCTGGAAAGTACTTCCTCAGAAATCTCTCTCTGAACACAGCCCAAGTGATCTCAGCATCTCCAGCAGCTTCCAACTCAGTGCGGGTAGCAACCCACCAATCATCAGCTTCTTCTGATAGCATATGAGTACCGAACCTGACCTTCTGGTTATCAGCACACTCAGTTACTCTGAAGATTCTCTCGATCTCCTTCAACCACTTCTGAGCACCATCTGGATCGTACAGGGGAAACAGAATAATTACGACTCGACTCGACCGACTATGCTCTGATACCACTAATGTAACACCCTTCTAAATACCCCCAAATTATTATAATTAAAATAACCATATATTCATCAGAGTAATTATGCCCCGAAGGGTGTCACACAATCATCTCACAAACTCATTAAAATATCCTGTCATGCTCATTTATTTAATCAAAATAGGGTTCTTTGCATAATTCGCAGCGGGATAAAATTCAACTCAATGTAAAACATGTAACACAATACATGTAAATCAATCAACAAACAATATCAAATTAATTAAAACATTCCCTCCCGATGTTACATCTATCAGAGCATGACCCGTAAGAACTACTCTAGACTCCAAGCATTAGCTTCTACTCAACTCATTTCTCGTTACCTGAAAAATAGGTGTAAGGGTGAGTTCCTCAATCAATATAACAAGCATTATAGAACAACATGTAATGCTAAGTAATTAACACATTAATTCACCCTAACCAGACTACACACTCAGCAACGGCAGTATCCGTTCAAACATCATATTCAAAAATAACATATAGCATATATATAATCTCAACCATACTCAACATCAACAACACAACACACACACACATATAATACTGGAATACATCCATTCATATTATATGCCATACATTTATTATGCAATGAGACTCTATGCATGCGGTACCGACTATTTGTGAACATATAGTTCAACCTCACCGTCCAAATCCAGGCACGGCTACCAAGCTCACTAGTCCCACTCATTTGAGACATAGTGACTCACTCACTAATTCCTCACCATGGGAATTAGCTACCACCCCAAATGGGCCATGAAATGCACGCTACTCACCTAGCATGCAAACAATCAACAACAGTCCAATAATCACTAAACTCACTAATTCCTCACCATGGGAATTAGCTACCACCCCAAATGGGCCACAATGTGCAAGCTAATCACCTAGCAATTGCAACATCAACAACGAATTCAGAATAGACACATGTTCACACTCTAGCCACAAAACAGTCTATTCACAAATGCATCCATAACTGATACAATCACAGCATCATGCATATCAACACACATCGTTAACACGTTTTATCACAAAAGCATATCATATCATGCCACATACTCAACCACAGTATTAGCTCACTCCACTAATACCTATACTACTCAAAACAACGGGAAATGATCCCTACGACATCACACCTCAGCTAAGTACATCACTCAGCCTACACAACCAAAACCTGCACAACAACAGTTCAGAAAAACCACAAGTCTGCCCATACGCGTATCGCCTATGCCCGTATGGCGCATTCTCTCGCCCATCCCATACGCGTACCGCCCACACTCATACGCGTATGCTACGCGTACCACATCCTCATACGCGTACCAACAGAGACGTTTTCACGTTCAAAAACTTCATCTTTTCCACTCATACGCGTAAGGCATACCCCATACGCGTACCACTCCAGGGATTACGCGTATCACATGCGTATGGCGCGTACCAGCGCCAAAACCCCCATTTCCAAGCCAACCCATACGCATATTGCTTAGTGCCATACGCGTATGACCAGAATACAGTCTTCCAGATCTGCTATGGGTTCTCTCTGCTACGAGATCCTATCCGATCCAACCTTCCACAGTCCAAATTACACAAAATAATCGTCCATATCATCTACACGAATCATATCCTATTCATCTTCACCAACCCTAACATTATCTCTTCTAATTCCTACGAATTCTTTTCAATTATCATCCAATTTCATTCATCCAATTTCATTCATCATGCATCAATCAAATCAGAGATACAACCAATGGTTATCACTACCCAGTACATATTATCATATAATACCCTTTAACCGATGATAAACCCCCCTTACCTGAGTTAATCCGGCAGCTTCCGAGCTCCAAGCTTCTCCTTCCTTCAACCTTCGTTCTCTGACTTTTGGCCCTTTCTGCCCTCCTTTTCCCCTTTTCACGTGAAAAATAACCTTTTTACCAAAATGGGATTTTTTCTAAATTCCAACTTATATATTATTCCAATAAATAATTATCCCAATAATTATTATTCCAAAATAATAAAATAATAATAATAATCCAAACTTCCAATTATTTCAATTAAAATATTAATTTAAATTAATTAATTAGCTTAGTTTAATTGGGGTGTTACACGCTGTCTATTCCAGTTTTTGGCGTAGTGGTTATACCAATTCGTCTCATAAAAGAGCTTAGTCTAGCTTCATAACCCAGAAAAAACTTACTTTAATAAACCACCACGACTTAAAGTTCTTAGGATAACAAAAATCATTGAATTATCAATAGTAAATTTAATACATAAAGAAATTTAAATAAATATAAATATCAACTTTACCTGAAGAACAGCAAATGCAACCGATTTGACAACTAATAATATCGACGATTGATGTTGATAGCATTTTCTTTAAATCTCAAATGATCAGAATCAATGCTTTTGATACTGAAGTGGGAAGTTACTTTCATGGTAGAATGGAGGAAAGAAGCAGTAATAATGTTGATCTTAACAGTGGTGGAAGGAAAACGCCTTAGAACCCTAACGTGGAAAAAGAACGAAAATAACAGATAGTGAAATAACAAAACGCGCAGTATGTTTAATTTAATGTTTACTAAAGGGGACATTAGAGGGCGCTTGTGGAAAAAAAGCGCCCTTAAAGGGGGCCTAAGAGGGCGCTTATGGAAGCGCTTTCTAAGGCTTCCAAAGAACGCTTTAAAAAGCGCCCTCTAAGGGTAACTTAGAGGGCGCTTTCTAAAAAGCGCCGTATTGTTGTCCCTCTATATCCCCTTATTTTTTCATTTCACCTGATAGAGGGCGCTTGTAGAAAAAAAAAGCGCCCTTAAAGGGGGCCTAAGAGGGCGCTTATGGAAGCGCTCTCTGACTTTCCCAGAAGCGCTTTATAAGCTGGAAATGCCAGGACTATAACAGCGCTTTAGTAAAAGCGCCCTAAGGATAACCTTAGAGGGCGCTTTATAAAAAGGCCATGTATTGTTTGTCCCTATATCCTCCTATTTTTTTAAATCACCTTAGAGGGCGCTTTATTACAAAAGCGCCCTCTAAAGTGCGCTGTTTATTGCTCCTATTTTCGCTCACTTTAGAGAGCGCTTTGTAATAAAGCGCCCTCTAAGGTGCGCTGTCTATTCCAGTTTTGGCGTAGTGGTTATACCAATCTCATAAAAGAGCGTTGGTCGATCCTCCCAAAAAAACTTACTTTAATTAACAACCACGACTCATAGTTGTTAGGATAACAAACATCATTGAATTCTCATTAATAGGATTTACTAACATAAATAAAATTTAAAGAAAAATAAATAAATATTCAGTAGTTCAACCTGAAGAACAGCAAATGCAACCGATTTGACAACTAATAATATCGACGATTGATGTTGATAGCATTTTTTTAAATCTCAAATGATCAGAATCAATGCTTTTGATACTGAAGTGGAAGAAACTCTTCCTCATCCTCCAATGGAGTAGATGAAGGACAAGAAATTGTTTATCTTATTTGTTTTAACGGTGGTTCACTCGATCTTAACAATCATGTGTGAGTTCACATCTCAATCTACCGTTAGTTTATTTTTGTTTTTATGCAAAACTATCTATTATTTTTTAGACGGTTTATAATGTGAGGTTGCTAGATTAATTTTTCTATCATATTGATATATTTGATGGCATAGAAAATAAATTTAAAAGATATATTTTATCGCTTGAATAAAATATAGTCATGATTTTAAATTTTATTTTTTAACTGAATTTTGAACTCTTATTTTAAAATTATAATAATTACAATGTCAAATGTATTATTTTTTCCAAAATTTATATCTATATTAAATATAACAAGATAGTAAATAGAAAGAAAAAAATATATATAATTACAAAATGGGTCATCCAACTATAAAGACACTCTTTAGAATTTCAAATAAAAAGAATTATTTAAACACTATTTTAATATCAAATATATAAATATATACATTTTAATATATATATATTATATATTATATATATATAGATATATTTATATATATATATATATATATAATAGTATATATATATATATATATATATATCTATATATATATTATATATATATATATATATATTATATATATTATATATATATATATATAAGTTTTGGGATTTAGAGTGTTACACACAACCCTTAACATAAGAAGAAAGAAGCCAAAAGAAAATTCAAAGGCCTCGTATTACACTTGCAATCCTCCTAACAATGAGAAATGTTGTTCCAAAAAGAGTTATACCAATCTCATAAAAGAGCGTTGGTCGATCCTCCCAAAAAAACTTACTTTATTAACAACCACGACTCATAGTTGTTAGGATAACAAACATCATTGAATTCTCATTAATAGGATTTACTAACATAAATAAAATTTAAAAAAAATAAATAAATATTCAGTAGTTCAACTTGAAGAACAGCAAATGCAACCGATTGACAACTAATAATATCGACGATTGATGTTGATAGCATTTTTTTTAAATCTCAAATGATCAGAATCAATGCTTTTGATACTGAAGTGGAAGAAACTCTTCCTCATCCTCCAATGGAGTAGATGAAGGACAAGAAATTGTTTATCTTATTTGTTTTAACGGTGGTTCACTCGATCTTAACAATCATGTGTGAGTTCACATCTCAATCTACCGTTAGTTTATTTTTGTTTTTATGCAAACTATCTATTTTTTAGACGGTTTATAATGTGAGGTTGCTAGATTAATTTTTCTATAATATTGATATATTGATGGCATAGAAAATAAATTTAAAAGATATATTTTATCGCTTGAATAAATATAGTCATGATTTTAAATTTTATTATTTTAACTGAATTTTGAACTCTTATTTTAAAATTATAATAATTACAATGTCAAATGTATTATTTTTTTTCCAAAATTTATATCTATATTAAATATAACAAGATAGTAAATAGAAAGAAAAAAATATATATAATTACAAATGGGCCATCCTAACTAATGCTATAAAGACACTCTTAAGAATTTCAAATAAAAAAGTAATTATTTTAAAATTACTTATTTTAATCTCAAATATATTAAATATATACATTTTAAATATATATATAATATATATACAGAGATTAGTCTGCATATATATCGATCGATATATATATTAGATTCAGTTTCCTAGTGTTCGTATATAGTAGAGTATATATTAATATATATATATAATATATTATATATATATATATATTATAAGTACTATAACATCTCATAATATCTATCTCTCATACAGTATTTGGGATTAGAGTGTTACACACAACCCTTAACATAAGAAGTAAGAAGCCAAAAGAAAATTCAAAGGCCTCGTATTACACTTGCAATCCTCCTAACAATGAGAAATGTTGTTCCAAAAAGAGTTATACCAATCTCATAAAAGAGCGTTGGTCGATCCTCCCAAAAAAACTTACTTTAATTAACAACCACGACTCATAGTTTTTAGGATAACAAACATCATTGAATTCTCATTAATAGGATTTACTAACATAAAAAAATTTAAAGAAAAATAAATAAATATTCAGTAGTTCACCTGAAGAACAGCAATGCAACCGATTTGACAACTAATAATATCGACGATTGATGTTGATAGCATTTTTTTTAAATCTCAACTGATCAGAATCAATGCTTTTGATACGGAAGTGGAAGAAACTCTTCCTCATCCTCCAATGGAGTAGATGAAGGACAAGAAATTGTTTATCTTATTTGTTTTAACGGTGGTTCACTCGATCTTAACAATCATGTGTGAGTTCACATCTCAATCTACCGTTAGTTTATTTTTTTTTTATGCAAACTATCTATTATTTTTAGACGGTTTATAATGTGAGGTTGCTAGATTAATTTTTCTATAATATTGATATATTTGATGGCATAGAAAATAAATTTAAAAGATATATTTTATCGCTTGAATAAATTATAGGTTTTCATCATGACATGGTTTTTATTCATGTTTTTTCATGATTTTAAATTTTATTATTTTAACCGAATTTTGAACTCTTATTTTAAAATTATAATAATTACAATGTCAAATGTATTATTTTTTTCCAAAATTTATATCTATATTAAATATAACAAGATAGTAAATAGAAAGAAAAAATTATATATAATACAAAATGGGTCATCCTAACTAATGCTATAAAGACACTCTTTAAGAATTTCAAATAAAAAGTAAAATTTATTATTATTTTAATATTATTATATTTAATATATATATATATATATATATATATATATATAATATATATATATATATATATATATATATATATATATATATATCTATATATATATATATATATATATATATATATATATATATATATATATATAATTTGGGATTTAGAGTGTTACACACAACCCTTAACATAAGAAGAAAAGCCAAAAGAAAATTCAAAGGCCTCGTATTACACTTGCAATCCTCCTAACAATGAGAAATGTTGTTCCAAAAAGAGTTATACCAATCTCATAAAAGAGCGTTGGTCGATCCTCCCAAAAAAACTTACTATTATTAACAACCACGACTCATAGTTGTTAGGATAACAAACATCATTGAATTCTCATTAATAGGATTTACTAACATAAATAAAATTTAAAGAAAAATAAATAAATATTCAGTAGTTCAACCTGAAGAACAGCAAATGCAACCGATTTGACGACTAATAATATCGACGATTGATGTTGATAGCATTTTTTTTAAATCTCAAATGATCAGAATCAATGCTTTTGATACTGAAGTGGAAGAAACTCTTCCTCATCCTCCAATGGAGTAGATGAAGGACAAGAAATTGTTTATCTTATTTGTTTTAACGGTGGTTCACTCGATCTTAACAATCATGTGTGAGTTCACATCTCAATCTACCGTTAGTTTATTTTTGTTTTTATGCAAACTATCTATTATTTTTTAGACGGTTTATAATGTGAGGTTGCTAGATTAATTTTTCTATAATATTGATATATTTGATGGCATAGAAAATAAATTTAAAAGATATATTTTATCGCTTGAATAAAATATAGTCATGATTTTAAATTTTATTATTTTAACTGAATTTTGAACTCTTATTTTAAAATTATAATAATTACAATGTCAAATGTATTATTTTTTTCCAAATTTATATCTATATTAAATATAACAAGATAGTAAATAGAAAGAAAAAATTATATATAATTACAAAATGGGTCATCCTAACTAATGCTATAAAGACACTCTTTAAGAATTTCAAATAAAAAAGTATATTTTTTAAATATTATTTTATTTTAATCTCAAATATATATAATATATATATCATATTTAATATATATATATATATATAACTTTTGGGATTTAGAGTGTTACACACAACCCTTAACATAAGAAGAAAGAAGCCAAAAGAAAATTCAAAGGCCTCGTATTACACTTGCAATCCTCCTAACAATGAGAAATGTTGTTCCAAAAAGAGTTATACCAATCTCATAAAAGAGCGTTGGTCGATCCTCCCAAAAAAACTTACTATATTAACAACCACGACACATAGTTGTTAGGATAACAAACATCATTGAATTCTCATTAATAGGATTTACTAACATAAATAAAATTTAAAGAAAAATAAATAAATATTCAGTAGTTCAACCTGAAGAACAGCAAATGCAACCGATTTGACAACTAATAATATCGACGATTGATGTTGATAGCATTTTTTTAAATCTCAAATGATCAGAATCAATGCTTTTGATACTGAAGTGGAAGAAACTCTTCCTCATCCTCCAATGGAGTAGATGAAGGACAAGAAATTGTTTATCTTATTTGTTTTAACGGTGGTTCACTCGATCTTAACAATCATGTGTGAGTTCACATCTCAATCTACCGTTAGTTTATTTTGTTTTTATGCAAACTAATTATTTTTTAGACGGTTTATAATGTGAGGTTGCTAGATTAATTTTCTATAATATTGATATATTTGATGGCATAGAAAATAAATTTAAAAGATATATTTTATCGCTTGAATAAAATATAGTCATGATTTTAAATTTTATTTTTAACTGAATTTTGAACTCTTATTTTAAAATTATAATAATTACAATGTCAAATGTATTATTTTTTTCCAAAATTTATATCTATATAAATATAACAAGATAGTAAATAGAAAGAAAAATTATATATAATTACAAAATGGGTCATCCTAACTAATGCTATAAAGACACTCTTTAAGAATTTCAAATAAAAAAGTATATTATTTAAAAACTACTTAATTTTAATCTTAAATATATTAAATATATATATTTTATATATATATATATATATATAAGTTTTGGGATTTAGAGTGTTACACACAACCTTAACATAAGAGAGAAGAAGCCACAAGAAAATTCAAAGGCCTCGTATTACACTTGCAATCCTCCTAACAATGAGAAATGTTGTTCCAAAAAGAGTTATACCAATCTCATAAAAGAGTTGGTCGATCCTCCCAAAAAAACTTACTTTAATTAACAACCACGACTCATAGTTGTTAGGATAACAAACATCATTGAATTCTCATTAATAGGATTTACTAACATAAATAAAATTTAAAGAAAAATAAATAATATTCAGTAGTTCAACCTGAAGAACAGCAAATGCAACCGATTTGACGACTAATAATATCGACGATTGATGTTGATAGCATTTTTTTTAAATCTCAAATGATCAGAATCAATGCTTTTGATACTGAAGTGGAAGAAACTCTTCCTCATCCTCCAATGGAGTAGATGAAGGACAAGAAATTGTTTATCTTATTTGTTTTAACGGTGGTTCACTCGATCTTAACAATCATGTGTGAGTTCACATCTCAATCTACCGTTAGTTTATTTTTGTTTTTATGCAAACTATCTATTATTTTTTAGACGGTTTATAATGTGAGGTTGCTAGATTAATTTTTCTATAATATTGATATATTTGATGGCATAGAAAATAAATTTAAAAGATATATTTATCGCTTGAATAAAATATAGTCATGATTTTAAATTTATTATTTTAATTGAATTTTGAACTCTTATTTAAAATTATAATAATTACAATGTCAAATGTATTATTTTTTTCCAAAATTTATATCTATATTAAATATAACAAGATAGTAAATAGAAAGAAAAAATATATATAATTACAAAATGGGTCATCCTAACTAATGCTATAAAGACACTCTTTAAGAATTCAATAAAAAATATATTTAAAATTATATTTTAATCTCAAATATATTAAATATATTAATATATATATATATATATATATATATATATATATATATATATATATATATAATATATATATATATATATATTATATATATATATATATCTATATATATATATATATATATATATATATATATATATATATATATATATATATATATATATATATATATATATATATATAGAACTTTTGGGATTTAGAGTGTTACACACAACCCTTAACATAAGAAGAAAGAAGCCAAAAGAAATTCAAAGGCCTCGTATTACACTTGCAATCCTCCTAACAATGAGAAATGTTGTTCCAAAAAGAGTTATACCAATCTCATAAAAGAGCGTTGGTCGATCCTCCCAAAAAACTTACTTAATTAACAACCACGACTCATAGTTGTTAGGATAACAAACATCATTGAATTCTCATTAATAGGATTTACTAACATAAATAAAATTTAAAGAAAAATAAATAAATATTCAGTAGTTCAACCTGAAGAACAGCAAATGCAACCGATTTGACAACTAATAATATCGACGATTGATGTTGATAGCATTTTTTTAAATCTCAAATGATCAGAATCAATGCTTTTGATACTGAAGTGGAAGAAACTCTTCCTCATCCTCCAATGGAGTAGATGAAGGACAAGAAATTGTTTATCTTATTTGTTTTAACGGTGGTTCACTCGATCTTAACAATCATGTGTGAGTTCACATCTCAATCTACCGTTAGTTTATTTTTGTTTTTATGCAAACTATCTATTATTTTTTAGACGGTTTATAATGTGAGGTTGCTAGATTAATTTTTCTATAATATTGATATATTTGATGGCATAGAAAATAAATTTAAAAGATATATTTTATCGCTTGAATAAAATATAGTCATGATTTTAAATTTATTATTTTAATTGAATTTTGAACTCTTATTTTAAAATTATAATAATTACAATGTCAAATGTATTATTTTTTTCCAAAATTTATATCTATATTAAATATAACAAGATAGTAAATAGAAAGAAAAAATTATATATAATTACAAAATGGGTCATCCTAACTAATGCTATAAAGACACTCTTAAGAATTTCAAATAAAAAAGTATATTTTTAAAATTATTTATTTTAATCTCAATATATTAAATAATTCATATATATATATATATATATATATATATATATATATATATATATTTATATAATATATATATATATATATATATATAACTTTGGGATTTAGAGTGTTACACACAACCCTTAACATAAGAAGAAGAAGCCAAAGAAAATTCAAAGGCCTCGTATTACACTTGCAATCCTCCTAACAATGAGAAATGTTGTTCCAAAAAGAGTTATACCAATCTCATAAAAGAGCGTTGGTCGATCCTCCCAAAAAAACTTACTATTAGTAACAACCACGACACATAGTTGTTAGGATAACAAACATCATTGAATTCTCATTAATAGGATTTACTAACATAAATAAAATTTAAAGAAAAATAAATAAATATTCAGTAGTTCACCTGAAGAACAGCAAATGCAACCGATTTGACAACTAATAATATCGACGATTGATGCTGATAGCATTTTTTTAAATCTAAAATGATCAGAATCAATGCTTTTGATACTGAAGTGGAAGAAACTCTTCCTCATCCTCCAATGGAGTAGATGAAGGACAAGAAATTGTTTATCTTATTTGTTTTAACAGTGGTTCACTCGATCTTAACAATCATGTGTGAGTTCACATCTCAATCTACCGTTAGTTTATTTTTGTTTTTATGCAAACTATCTATTATTTTTTAGACGGTTTATAATGTGAGGTTGCTAGATTAATTTTTCTATAATATTGATATATTTGATGGCATAGAAAATAAATTTAAAAGATATATTTTATCGCTTGAATAAAATATAGTCATGATTTTAAATTTTATTATTTTAACTGAATTTTGAACTCTTATTTTAAAATTATAATAATTACAATGTCAAATGTATTATTTTTTTCCAAAATTTATATCTATATTAAATATAACAAGATAGTAAATAGAAAGAAAAAATTATATATAATTACAAAATGGGTCATCCTAACTAATGCTATAAAGACACTCTTAAGAATTTCAAATAAAAAAGTATATTTTTTTAAAATTTATTTTAATCTCAAATATATTAAATATATTCATTTTAAATATATATATATAATATATATATATATATATATATATATATATATATATATATATATATATATATATATATATATATATATATATAACTTTTGGGATTTAGAGTGTTACACACAACCCTTAACATAAGAAGAAAGAAGCCAAAAGAAAATTCAAAGGCCTCGTATTACACTTGCAATCCTCCTAACAATGAGAAATGTTGTTCCAAAAAGAGTTATACCAATCTCATAAAAGAGCGTTGGTCGATCCTCCCAAAAAAACTTACTATTAGTAACAACCACGACTCATAGTTGTTAGGATAACAAACATCATTGAATTCTCATTAATAGGATTTACTAACATAAATAAAATTTAAAGAAAAATAAATAAATATTCAGTAGTTCACCCTGAAGAACAGCAAATGCAACCGATTTGACAACTAATAATATCGACGATTGATGTTGATAGCATTTTTTTTAAATCTAAAATGATCAGAATCAATGCTTTTGATACTGAAGTGGAAGAAACTCTTCCTCATCCTCCAATGGAGTAGATGAAGGACAAGAAATTGTTTATCTTATTTGTTTTAACGGTGGTTCACTCGATCTTAACAATCATGTGTGAGTTCACATCTCAATCTACCGTTAGTTTATTTTTGTTTTTATGCAAACTATCTATTATTTTTTAGACGGTTTATAATGTGAGGTTGCTAGATTAATTTTTCTATAATATTGATATATTTGATGGCATAGAAAATAAATTTAAAAGATATATTTTATCGCTTGAATAAAATATAGTCATGATTTTAAATTTTATTATTTTAACTGAATTTTGAACTCTTATTTTAAAATTATAATAATTACAATGTCAAATGTATTATTTTTTTCCAAAATTTATATCTATATTAAATATAACAAGATAGTAAATAGAAAGAAAAAATTATATATAATTACAAAATGGGTCATCCTAACTAATGCTATAAAGACACTCTTTAAGAATTTCAAATAAAAAAGTATATTATTTTAAAATTACTTATTTTAATCTTAAATATATTAAATATATATATTTTAATATATATATATATATAAGTTTTGGGATTTAGAGTGTTACACACAACCCTTAACATAAGAAGAAAGAAGCCAAAAGAAAATTCAAAGGCCTCGTATTACACTTGCAATCCTCCTAACAATGAGAAATGTTGTTCCAAAAAGAGTTATACCAATCTCATAAAAGAGCGTTGGTCGATCCTCCCAAAAAAACTTACTTTAATTAACAACCACGACTCATAGTTGTTAGGATAACAAACATCATTGAATTCTCATTAATAGGATTTACTAACATAAATAAAATTTAAAGAAAAATAAATAAATATTCAGTAGTTCAACCTGAAGAACAGCAAATGCAACCGATTTGACAACTAATAATATCGACGATTGATGTTGATAGCATTTTTTTTAAATCTCAAATGATCAGAATCAATGCTTTTGATACTGAAGTGGAAGAAACTCTTCCTCATCCTCCAATGGAGTAGATGAAGGACAAGAAATTGTTTATCTTATTTGTTTTAACGGTGGTTCACTCGATCTTAACAATCATGTGTGAGTTCACATCTCAATCTACCGTTAGTTTATTTTTGTTTTTATGCAAACTATCTATTATTTTTTAGACGGTTTATAATGTGAGGTTGCTAGATTAATTTTTCTATAATATTGATATATTTGATGGCATAGAAAATAAATTTAAAAGATATATTTTATCGCTTGAATAAAATATAGTCATGATTTTAAATTTTATTATTTTAATTGAATTTTGAACTCTTATTTTAAAATTATAATAATTACAATGTCAAATGTATTATTTTTTACCAAAATTTATATCTATATTAAATATAACAAGATAGTAAATAGAAAGAAAAAATTATATATAATTACAAAATGGGTCATCCTAACTAATGCTATAAAGACACTCTTTAAGAATTTCAAATAAAAAAGTATATTTTTTTAAAATTATTTATTTTAATCTCAAATATATTAAATATATTCATTTTAAATATATATAACTTTTGGGATTTAGAGTGTTACACACAACCCTTAACATAAGAAGAAAGAAGCCAAAAGAAAATTCAAAGGCCTCGTATTACACTTGCAATCCTCCTAACAATGAGAAATGTTGTTCCAAAAAGAGTTATACCAATCTCATAAAAGAGCGTTGGTCGATCCTCCAAAAAAACTTACTTTAATTAACAACCACGACTCATAGTTGTTAGGATAACAAACATCATTGAATTCTCATTAATAGGATTTACTAACATAAATAAAATTTAAAGAAAAATAAATAAATATTCAGTAGTTCAACCTGAAGAACAGCAAATGCAACCGATTTGACAACTAATAATATCGACGATTGATGTTGATAGCATTTTTTTTAAATCTCAAATGATCAGAATCAATGCTTTTGATACTGAAGTGGAAGAAACTCTTCCTCATCCTCCAATGGAGTAGATGAAGGACAAGAAATTGTTTATCTTATTTGTTTTAACGGTGGTTCACTCGATCTTAACAATCATGTGTGAGTTCACATCTCAATCTACCGTTAGTTTATTTTTGTTTTTATGCAAACTATCTATTATTTTTTAGACGGTTTATAATGTGAGGTTGCTAGATTAATTTTTCTATAATATTGATATATTTGATGGCATAGAAAATAAATTTAAAAGATATATTTTATCGCTTGAATAAAATATAGTCATGATTTTAAATTTTATTATTTTAACTGAATTTTGAACTCTTATTTTAAAATTATAATAATTACAATGTCAAATGTATTATTTTTTTCCAAAATTTATATCTATATTAAATATAACAAGATAGTAAATAGAAAGAAAAAATTATATATAATTACAAAATGGGTCATCCTAACTAATGCTATAAAGACACTCTTTAAGAATTTCAAATAAAAAAGTATATTATTTTAAAATTACTTATTTTAATCTTAAATATATTAAATATATACATTTTATATATATATATATATATATAAGTTTTGGGATTTAGAGTGTTACACACAACCCTTAACATAAGAAGAAAGAAGCCAAAAGAAAATTCAAAGGCCTCGTATTACACTTGCAATCCTCCTAACAATGAGAAATGTTGTTCCAAAAAGAGTTATACCAATCTCATAAAAGAGCGTTGGTCGATCCTCCCAAAAAAACTTATTTTAATTAACAACCACGACTCATAGTTGTTAGGATAACAAACATCATTGAATTCTCATTAATAGGATTTACTAACATAAATAAAATTTAAAGAAAAATAAATAAATATTCAGTAGTTCAACCTGAAGAACAGCAAATGCAACCGATTTGACAACTAATAATATCGACGATTGATGTTGATAGCATTTTTTTAAATCTCAAATGATCAGAATCAATGCTTTTGATACTGAAGTGGAAGAAACTCTTCCTCATCCTCCAATGGAGTAGATGAAGGACAAGAAATTGTTTATCTTATTTGTTTTAACGGTGGTTCACTCGATCTTAACAATCATGTGTGAGTTCACATCTCAATCTACCGTTAGTTTATTTTTGTTTTTATGCAAACTATCTATTATTTTTTAGACGGTTTATAATGTGAGGTTGCTAGATTAATTTTTCTATAATATTGATATATTTGATGGCATAGAAAATAAATTTAAAAGATATATTTTATCGCTTGAATAAAATATAGTCATGATTTTAAATTTTATTATTTTAACTGAATTTTGAACTCTTATTTTAAAATTATAATAATTACAATGTCAAATGTATTATTTTTTTCCAAAATTTATATCTATATTAAATATAACAAGATAGTAAATAGAAAGAAAAAATTATATATAATTACAAAATGGGTCATCCTAACTAATGCTATAAAGACACTCTTTAAGAATTTCAAATAAAAAAGTATATTTTTTAAAATTATTTATTTTAATCTTAAATATATTAAATATATATATATTTATATATATATATATATATATATAACTTTTGGGATTTAGAGTGTTACACACAACCCTTAACATAAGAAGAAAGAAGCCAAAAGAAAATTCAAAGGCCTCGTATTACACTTGCAATCCTCCTAACAATGAGAAATGTTGTTCCAAAAAGAGTTATACCAATCTCATAAAAGAGCGTTGGTCGATCCTCCCAAAAAAACTTACTATTAGTAACAACCACGACACATAGTTGTTAGGATAACAAACATCATTGAATTCTCATTAATAGGATTTACTAACATAAATAAAATTTAAAGAAAAATAAATAAATATTCAGTAGTTCACCCTGAAGAACAGCAAATGCAACCGATTTGACAACTAATAATATCGACGATTGATGTTGATAGCATTTTTTTTAAATCTCAAATGATCAGAATCAATGCTTTTGATACTGAAGTGGAAGAAACTCTTCCTCATCCTCCAATGGAGTAGATGAAGGACAAGAAATTGTTTATCTTATTTGTTTTAACGGTGGTTCACTCGATCTTAACAATCATGTGTGAGTTCACATCTCAATCTACCGTTAGTTTATTTTTGTTTTTATGCAAACTATCTATTATTTTTTAGACGGTTTATAATGTGAGGTTGCTAGATTAATTTTTCTATAATATTGATATATTTGATGGCATAGAAAATAAATTTAAAAGATATATTTTATCGCTTGAATAAAATATAGTCATGATTTTAAATTTTATTATTTTAACTGAATTTTGAACTCTTATTTTAAAATTATAATAATTACAATGTCAAATGTATTATTTTTTTCCAAAATTTATATCTATATTAAATATAACAAGATAGTAAATAGAAAGAAAAAATTATATATAATTACAAAATGGGTCATCCTAACTAATGCTATAAAGACACTCTTTAAGAATTTCAAATAAAAAAGTATATTATTTTAAAACTACTTATTTTAATCTTAAATATATTAAATATATATATTTTATATATATATATATATATATATAAGTTTTGGGATTTAGAGTGTTACACACAACCCTTAACATAAGAAGGAAGAAGCCAAAAGAAAATTCAAAGGCCTCGTATTACACTTGCAATCCTCCTAACAATGAGAAATGTTGTTCCAAAAAGAGTTATACCAATCTCATAAAAGAGCGTTGGTCGATCCTCCCAAAAAAACTTACTTTAATTAACAACCACGACTCATAGTTGTTAGGATAACAAACATCATTGAATTCTCATTAATAGGATTTACTAACATAAATAAAATTTAAAGAAAAATAAATAAATATTCAGTAGTTCAACCTGAAGAACAGCAAATGCAACCGATTTGACAACTAATAATATCGACGATTGATGTTGATAGCATTTTTTTTAAATCTCAAATGATCAGAATCAATGCTTTTGATACTGAAGTGGAAGAAACTCTTCCTCATCCTCCAATGGAGTAGATGAAGGACAAGAAATTGTTTATCTTATTTGTTTTAACGGTGGTTCACTCGATCTTAACAATCATGTGTGAGTTCACATCTCAATCTACCGTTAGTTTATTTTTGTTTTTATGCAAACTATCTATTATTTTTTAGACGGTTTATAATGTGAGGTTGCTAGATTAATTTTTCTATAATATTGATATATTTGATGGCATAGAAAATAAATTTAAAAGATATATTTTATCGCTTGAATAAAATATAGTCATGATTTTAAATTTTATTATTTTAACTGAATTTTGAACTCTTATTTTAAAATTATAATAATTACAATGTCAAATGTATTATTTTTTACCAAAATTTATATCTATATTAAATATAACAAGATAGTAAATAGAAAGAAAAAATTATATATAATTACAAAATGGGTCATCCTAACTAATGCTATAAAGACACTCTTTAAGAATTTCAAATAAAAAAGTATATTATTTTTAAATTATTTATTTTAATCTATATATATTATATATATATATATATATATATATATATATATATATATATATATATAACTTTTGGGATTTAGAGTGTTACACACAACCCTTAACATAAGAAGAAAGAAGCCAAAAGAAAATTCAAAGGCCTCGTATTACACTTGCAATCCTCCTAACAATGAGAAATGTTGTTCCAAAAAGAGTTATACCAATCTCATAAAAGAGCGTTGGTCGATCCTCCCAAAAAAACTTACTATTATTAACAACCACGACTCATAGTTGTTAGGATAACAAACATCATTGAATTCTCATTAATAGGATTTACTAACATAAATAAAATTTAAAGAAAAATAAATAAATATTCAGTAGTTCAACCTGAAGAACAGCAAATGCAACCGATTTGACAACTAATAATATCGACGATTGATGTTGATAGCATTTTTTTTAAATCTCAAATGATCAGAATCAATGCTTTTGATACTGAAGTGGAAGAAACTCTTCCTCATCCTCCAATGGAGTAGATGAAGGACAAGAAATTGTTTATCTTATTTGTTTTAACGGTGGTTCACTCGATCTTAACAATCATGTGTGAGTTCACATCTCAATCTACCGTTAGTTTATTTTTGTTTTTATGCAAACTATCTATTATTTTTTAGACGGTTTATAATGTGAGGTTGCTAGATTAATTTTTCTATAATATTGATATATTTGATGGCATAGAAAATAAATTTAAAAGATATATTTTATCGCTTGAATAAAATATAGTCATGATTTTAAATTTTATTATTTTAACTGAATTTTGAACTCTTATTTTAAAATTATAATAATTACAATGTCAAATGTATTATTTTTTTCCAAAATTTATATCTATATTAAATATAACAAGATAGTAAATAGAAAGAAAAAATTATATATAATTACAAAATGGGTCATCCTAACTAATGCTATAAAGACACTCTTTAAGAATTTCAAATAAAAAAGTATATTATTTTAAAACTACTTATTTTAATCTTAAATATATTAAATATATACATTTTAAATATATATATATATATAAGTTTTGGGATTTAGAGTGTTACACACAACCCTTAACATAAGAAGGAAGAAGCCAAAAGAAAATTCAAAGGCCTCGTATTACACTTGCAATCCTCCTAACAATGAGAAATGTTGTTCCAAAAAGAGTTATACCAATCTCATAAAAGAGCGTTGGTCGATCCTCCCAAAAAAACTTACTTTAATTAACAACCACGACTCATAGTTGTTAGGATAACAAACATCATTGAATTCTCATTAATAGGATTTACTAACATAAATAAAATTTAAAGAAAAATAAATAAATATTCAGTAGTTCAACCTGAAGAACAGCAAATGCAACCGATTTGACGACTAATAATATCGACGATTGATGTTGATAGCATTTTTTTAAATCTCAAATGATCAGAATCAATGCTTTTGATACTGAAGTGGAAGAAACTCTTCCTCATCCTCCAATGGAGTAGATGAAGGACAAGAAATTGTTTATCTTATTTGTTTTAACGGTGGTTCACTCGATCTTAACAATCATGTGTGAGTTCACATCTCAATCTACCGTTAGTTTATTTTTGTTTTTATGCAAACTATCTATTATTTTTTAGACGGTTTATAATGTGAGGTTGCTAGATTAATTTTTCTATAATATTGATATATTTGATGGCATAGAAAATAAATTTAAAAGATATATTTTATCGCTTGAATAAAATATAGTCATGATTTTAAATTTTATTATTTTAACTGAATTTTGAACTCTTATTTTAAAATTATAATAATTACAATGTCAAATGTATTATTTTTTTCCAAAATTTATATCTATATTAAATATAACAAGATAGTAAATAGAAAGAAAAAATTATATATAATTACAAAATGGGTCATCCTAACTAATGCTATAAAGACACTCTTAAGAATTTCAAATAAAAAAGTATATTTTTTTAAAATATTTATTTTAATCTCAAATATATTAAATATATTCATATATATATATATATATATATATATATATATATATATATATATATATATATATATATATATATATATATATATATATATATATATATATATATATATATATATATATATATATATATATATATATATATATATATATATATATATATAATTTTGGGATTTAGAGTGTTACACACAACCCTTAACATAAGAAGAAAGAAGCCAAAAGAAAATTCAAAGGCCTCGTATTACACTTGCAATCCTCCTAACAATGAGAAATGTTGTTCCAAAAAGAGTTATACCAATCTCATAAAAGAGCGTTGGTCGATCCTCTCCCAAAAAACTTACTATTAGTAACAACCACGACACATAGTTGTTAGGATAACAAACATCATTGAATTCTCATTAATAGGATTTACTAACATAAATAAAATTTAAAGAAAAATAAATAAATATTCAGTAGTTCAACCTGAAGAACAGCAAATGCAACCGATTTGACAACTAATAATATCGACGATTGATGTTGATAGCATTTTTTTTAAATCTCAAATGATCAGAATCAATGCTTTTGATACTGAAGTGGAAGAAACTCTTCCTCATCCTCCAATGGAGTAGATGAAGGACAAGAAATTGTTTATCTTATTTGTTTTAACGGTGGTTCACTCGATCTTAACAATCATGTGTGAGTTCACATCTCAATCTACCGTTAGTTTATTTTTGTTTTTATGCAAACTATCTATTATTTTTTAGACGGTTTATAATGTGAGGTTGCTAGATTAATTTTTCTATAATATTGATATATTTGATGGCATAGAAAATAAATTTAAAAGATATATTTTATCGCTTGAATAAAATATAGTCATGATTTTAAATTTTATTATTTTAACTGAATTTTGAACTCTTATTTTAAAATTATAATAATTACAATGTCAAATGTATTATTTTTTTCCAAAATTTATATCTATATTAAATATAACAAGATAGTAAATAGAAAGAAAAAATTATATATAATTACAAAATGGGTCATCCTAACTAATGCTATAAAGACACTCTTTAAGAATTTCAAATAAAAAAGTATATTTTTTTAAAATTATTTATTTTAATCTCAAATATATTAAATATATTCATTATATATATATATATATATATATATATATATATATATATATATATATATATATATATATATATATATATATATATATATATATATATATATATATATATAACTTTTGGGATTTAGAGTGTTACACACAACCCTTAACATAAGAAGAAAGAAGCCAAAAGAAAATTCAAAGGCCTCGTATTACACTTGCAATCCTCCTAACAATGAGAAATGTTGTTCCAAAAAGAGTTATACCAATCTCATAAAAGAGCGTTGGTCGATCCTCCCAAAAAAACTTACTATTAGTAACAACCACGACACATAGTTGTTAGGATAACAAACATCATTGAATTCTCATTAATAGGATTTACTAACATAAATAAAATTTAAAGAAAAATAAATAAATATTCAGTAGTTCAACCTGAAGAACAGCAAATGCAACCGATTTGACAACTAATAATATCGACGATTGATGTTGATAGCATTTTTTTTAAATCTCAAATGATCAGAATCAATGCTTTTGATACTGAAGTGGAAGAAACTCTTCCTCATCCTCCAATGGAGTAGATGAAGGACAAGAAATTGTTTATCTTATTTGTTTTAACGGTGGTTCACTCGATCTTAACAATCATGTGTGAGTTCACATCTCAATCTACCGTTAGTTTATTTTTGTTTTTATGCAAACTATCTATTATTTTTTAGACGGTTTATAATGTGAGGTTGCTAGATTAATTTTTCTATAATATTGATATATTTGATGGCATAGAAAATAAATTTAAAAGATATATTTTATCGCTTGAATAAAATATAGTCATGATTTTAAATTTTATTATTTTAACTGAATTTTGAACTCTTATTTTAAAATTATAATAATTACAATGTCAAATGTATTATTTTTTTCCAAAATTTATATCTATATTAAATATAACAAGATAGTAAATAGAAAGAAAAAATTATATATAATTACAAAATGGGTCATCCTAACTAATGCTATAAAGACACTCTTTAAGAATTTCAAATAAAAAAGTATATTATTTTAAAACTACTTATTTTAATCTTAAATATATTAAATATATACATTATATATATATATATATATATATATATAAGTTTTGGGATTTAGAGTGTTACACACAACCCTTAACATAAGAAGGAAGAAGCCAAAAGAAAATTCAAAGGCCTCGTATTACACTTGCAATCCTCCTAACAATGAGAAATGTTGTTCCAAAAAGAGTTATACCAATCTCATAAAAGAGCGTTGGTCGATCCTCCCAAAAAAACTTACTTTAATTAACAACCACGACTCATAGTTGTTAGGATAACAAACATCATTGAATTCTCATTAATAGGATTTACTAACATAAATAAAATTTAAAGAAAAATAAATAAATATTCAGTAGTTCAACCTGAAGAACAGCAAATGCAACCGATTTGACAACTAATAATATCGACGATTGATGTTGATAGCATTTTTTTTAAATCTCAAATGATCAGAATCAATGCTTTTGATACTGAAGTGGAAGAAACTCTTCCTCATCCTCCAATGGAGTAGATGAAGGACAAGAAATTGTTTATCTTATTTGTTTTAACGGTGGTTCACTCGATCTTAACAATCATGTGTGAGTTCACATCTCAATCTACCGTTAGTTTATTTTTGTTTTTATGCAAACTATCTATTATTTTTTAGACGGTTTATAATGTGAGGTTGCTAGATTAATTTTTCTATAATATTGATATATTTGATGGCATAGAAAATAAATTTAAAAGATATATTTTATCGCTTGAATAAAATATAGTCATGATTTTAAATTTTATTATTTTAACTGAATTTTGAACTCTTATTTTAAAATTATAATAATTACAATGTCAAATGTATTATTTTTTCCAAAATTTATATCTATATTAAATATAACAAGATAGTAAATAGAAAGAAAAAATTATATATAATTACAAAATGGGTCATCCTAACTAATGCTATAAAGACACTCTTTAAGAATTTCAAATAAAAAAGTATATTTTTTAAAATTATTTATTTTAATCTCAAATATATTAAATATATTTTAAATATATATATATATATATATATATATATATATATATATATATATATATATATATATATATATATATATATATATATATATATATATATATATAACTTTTGGGATTTAGAGTGTTACACACAACCCTTAACATAAGAAGAAAGAAGCCAAAAGAAAATTCAAAGGCCTCGTATTACACTTGCAATCCTCCTAACAATGAGAAATGTTGTTCCAAAAAGAGTTATACCAATCTCATAAAAGAGCGTTGGTCGATCCTCCCAAAAAAACTTACTTTAATTAACAACCACGACTCATAGTTGTTAGGATAACAAACATCATTGAATTCTCATTAATAGGATTTACTAACATAAATAAAATTTAAAGAAAAATAAATAAATATTCAGTAGTTCAACCTGAAGAACAGCAAATGCAACCGATTTGACGACTAATAATATCGACGATTGATGTTGATAGCATTTTTTTTAAATCTCAAATGATCAGAATCAATGCTTTTGATACTGAAGTGGAAGAAACTCTTCCTCATCCTCCAATGGAGTAGATGAAGGACAAGAAATTGTTTATCTTATTTGTTTTAACGGTGGTTCACTCGATCTTAACAATCATGTGTGAGTTCACATCTCAATCTACCGTTAGTTTATTTTGTTTTTATGCAAACTATCTATTATTTTTTAGACGGTTTATAATGTGAGGTTGCTAGATTAATTTTTCTATAATATTGATATATTTGATGGCATAGAAAATAAATTTAAAAGATATATTTTATCGCTTGAATAAAATATAGTCATGATTTTAAATTTTATTATTTTAACTGAATTTTGAACTCTTATTTTAAAATTATAATAATTACAATGTCAAATGTATTATTTTTTTCCAAAATTTATATCTATATTAAATATAACAAGATAGTAAATAGAAAGAAAAAATTATATATAATTACAAAATGGGTCATCCTAACTAATGCTATAAAGACACTCTTTAAGAATTTCAAATAAAAAAGTATATTTTTTAAAATTATTTATTTAATCTCAAATATATTAAATATATCATTTTAATATATATATATATATATATATATATATATATATATATATATATATATATATATATATATATATATATATATATATATATATATAACTTTTGGGATTTAGAGTGTTACACACAACCCTTAACATAAGAAGAAAGAAGCCAAAAGAAAATTCAAAGGCCTCGTATTACACTTGCAATCCTCCTAACAATGAGAAATGTTGTTCCAAAAAGAGTTATACCAATCTCATAAAAGAGCGTTGGTCGATCCTCCCAAAAAAACTTACTATTAGTAACAACCACGACACATAGTTGTTAGGATAACAAACATCATTGAATTCTCATTAATAGGATTTACTAACATAAATAAAATTTAAAGAAAAATAAATAAATATTCAGTAGTTCAACCTGAAGAACAGCAAATGCAACCGATTTGATGACTAATAATATCGACGATTGATGTTGATAGCATTTTTTTTAAATCTCAAATGATCAGAATCAATGCTTTTGATACTGAAGTGGAAGAAACTCTTCCTCATCCTCCAATGGAGTAGATGAAGGACAAGAAATTGTTTATCTTATTTGTTTTAACGGTGGTTCACTCGATCTTAACAATCATGTGTGAGTTCACATCTCAATCTACCGTTAGTTTATTTTTGTTTTTATGCAAACTATCTATTATTTTTTAGACGGTTTATAATGTGAGGTTGCTAGATTAATTTTTCTATAATATTGATATATTTGATGGCATAGAAAATAAATTTAAAAGATATATTTTATCGCTTGAATAAAATATAGTCATGATTTTAAATTTTATTATTTTAACTGAATTTTGAACTCTTATTTTAAAATTATAATAATTACAATGTCAAATGTATTATTTTTTCCAAAATTTATATCTATATTAAATATAACAAGATAGTAAATAGAAAGAAAAAATTATATATAATTACAAAATGGGTCATCCTAACTAATGCTATAAAGACACTCTTTAAGAATTTCAAATAAAAAAGTATATTTTTTTAAATTATTTATTTTAATCTCAAATATATTAAAATATATTTTAAATATTAATATATATATATATATATATATATATATATATATATATATATATATATATATATATATATATATATATATATATATATATATATATATATAACTTTTGGGATTTAGAGTGTTACACACAACCCTTAACATAAGAAGAAAGAAGCCAAAAGAAAATTCAAAGGCCTCGTATTACACTTGCAATCCTCCTAACAATGAGAAATGTTGTTCCAAAAAGAGTTATACCAATCTCATAAAAGAGCGTTGGTCGATCCTCCCAAAAAAACTTACTTTAATTAACAACCACGACACATAGTTGTTAGGATAACAAACATCATTGAATTCTCATTAATAGGATTTACTAACATAAATAAAATTTAAAGAAAAATAAATAAATATTCAGTAGTTCAACCTGAAGAACAGCAAATGCAACCGATTTGACAACTAATAATATCGACGATTGATGTTGATAGCATTTTTTTTAAATCTCAAATGATCAGAATCAATGCTTTTGATACTGAAGTGGAAGAAACTCTTCCTCATCCTCCAATGGAGTAGATGAAGGACAAGAAATTGTTTATCTTATTTGTTTTAACGGTGGTTCACTCGATCTTAACAATCATGTGTGAGTTCACATCTCAATCTACCGTTAGTTTATTTTTGTTTTTATGCAAACTATCTATTATTTTTTAGACGGTTTATAATGTGAGGTTGCTAGATTAATTTTTCTATAATATTGATATATTTGATGGCATAGAAAATAAATTTAAAAGATATATTTTATCGCTTGAATAAATATAGTCATGATTTTAAATTTTATTATTTTAACTGAATTTTGAACTCTTATTTTAAAATTATAATAATTACAATGTCAAATGTATTATTTTTTCCAAAATTTATATCTATATTAAATATAACAAGATAGTAAATAGAAAGAAAAAATTATATATAATTACAAAATGGGTCATCCTAACTAATGCTATAAAGACACTCTTAAGAATTTCAAATAAAAAAGTATATTTTTTTAAAATTATTTATTTTAATCTCAAATATATTAAATATATCATTTTAAATATATATATATATATATATATATATATATATATATATATATATATATATATATATATATATATATATATATATATATATATATATATAACTTTTGGGATTTAGAGTGTTACACACAACCCTTAACATAAGAAGAAAGAAGCCAAAAGAAAATTCAAAGGCCTCGTATTACACTTGCAATCCTCCTAACAATGAGAAATGTTGTTCCAAAAAGAGTTATACCAATCTCATAAAAGAGCGTTGGTCGATCCTCCCAAAAAAACTTACTATTAGTAACAACCACGACACATAGTTGTTAGGATAACAAACATCATTGAATTCTCATTAATAGGATTTACTAACATAAATAAAATTTAAAGAAAAATAAATAAATATTCAGTAGTTCACCCTGAAGAACAGCAAATGCAACCGATTTGACAACTAATAATATCGACGATTGATGTTGATAGCATTTTTTTTAAATCTCAAATGATCAGAATCAATGCTTTTGATACTGAAGTGGAAGAAACTCTTCCTCATCCTCCAATGGAGTAGATGAAGGACAAGAAATTGTTTATCTTATTTGTTTTAACGGTGGTTCACTCGATCTTAACAATCATGTGTGAGTTCACATCTCAATCTACCGTTAGTTTATTTTTGTTTTTATGCAAACTATCTATTATTTTTTAGACGGTTTATAATGTGAGGTTGCTAGATTAATTTTTCTATAATATTGATATATTTGATGGCATAGAAAATAAATTTAAAAGATATATTTTATCGCTTGAATAAAATATAGTCATGATTTTAAATTTTATTATTTTAACTGAATTTTGAACTCTTATTTTAAAATTATAATAATTACAATGTCAAATGTATTATTTTTTTCCAAAATTTATATCTATATTAAATATAACAAGATAGTAAATAGAAAGAAAAAATTATATATAATTACAAAATGGGTCATCCTAACTAATGCTATAAAGACACTCTTTAAGAATTTCAAATAAAAAAGTATATTATTTTAAAACTACTTATTTTAATCTTAAATATATTAATAATATATATATTTTATATATATATATATATATATAAGTTTTGGGATTTAGAGTGTTACACACAACCCTTAACATAAGAAGGAAGAAGCCAAAAGAAAATTCAAAGGCCTCGTATTACACTTGCAATCCTCCTAACAATGAGAAATGTTGTTCCAAAAAGAGTTATACCAATCTCATAAAAGAGCGTTGGTCGATCCTCCCAAAAAAACTTACTATTAGTAACAACCACGACACATAGTTGTTAGGATAACAAACATCATTGAATTCTCATTAATAGGATTTACTAACATAAATAAAATTTAAAGAAAAATAAATAAATATTCAGTAGTTCAACCTGAAGAACAGCAAATGCAACCGATTTGACAACTAATAATATCGACGATTGATGTTGATAGCATTTTTTTAAATCTCAAATGATCAGAATCAATGCTTTTGATACTGAAGTGGAAGAAACTCTTCCTCATCCTCCAATGGAGTAGATGAAGGACAAGAAATTGTTTATCTTATTTGTTTTAACGGTGGTTCACTCGATCTTAACAATCATGTGTGAGTTCACATCTCAATCTACCGTTAGTTTATTTTTGTTTTTATGCAAACTATCTATTATTTTTTAGACGGTTTATAATGTGAGGTTGCTAGATTAATTTTTCTATAATATTGATATATTTGATGGCATAGAAAATAAATTTAAAAGATATATTTTATCGCTTGAATAAAATATAGTCATGATTTTAAATTTTATTATTTTAACTGAATTTTGAACTCTTATTTTAAAATTATAATAATTACAATGTCAAATGTATTATTTTTTTCCAAAATTTATATCTATATTAAATATAACAAGATAGTAAATAGAAAGAAAAAATTATATATAATTACAAAATGGGTCATCCTAACTAATGCTATAAAGACACTCTTTAAGAATTTCAAATAAAAAAGTATATTATTTAAAACTACTTATTTTAATCTTAAATATATTAAATATATACATTTATATATATATATATATATATATATATATAAGTTTTGGGATTTAGAGTGTTACACACAACCCTTAACATAAGAAGGAAGAAGCCAAAAGAAAATTCAAAGGCCTCGTATTACACTTGCAATCCTCCTAACAATGAGAAATGTTGTTCCAAAAAGAGTTATACCAATCTCATAAAAGAGCGTTGGTCGATCCTCCCAAAAAAACTTACTATTAGTAACAACCACGACACATAGTTGTTAGGATAACAAACATCATTGAATTCTCATTAATAGGATTTACTAACATAAATAAAATTTAAAGAAAAATAAATAAATATTCAGTAGTTCAACCTGAAGAACAGCAAATGCAACCGATTTGACAACTAATAATATCGACGATTGATGTTGATAGCATTTTTTTTAAATCTCAAATGATCAGAATCAATGCTTTTGATACTGAAGTGGAAGAAACTCTTCCTCATCCTCCAATGGAGTAGATGAAGGACAAGAAATTGTTTATCTTATTTGTTTTAACGGTGGTTCACTCGATCTTAACAATCATGTGTGAGTTCACATCTCAATCTACCGTTAGTTTATTTTTGTTTTTATGCAAACTATCTATTATTTTTTAGACGGTTTATAATGTGAGGTTGCTAGATTAATTTTTCTATAATATTGATATATTTGATGGCATAGAAAATAAATTTAAAAGATATATTTTATCGCTTGAATAAAATATAGTCATGATTTTAAATTTTATTATTTTAACTGAATTTTGAACTCTTATTTTAAAATTATAATAATTACAATGTCAAATGTATTATTTTTTTCCAAAATTTATATCTATATTAAATATAACAAGATAGTAAATAGAAAGAAAAATTATATATAATTACAAAATGGGTCATCCTAACTAATGCTATAAAGACACTCTTTAAGAATTTCAAATAAAAAAGTATATTATTTTAAAACTACTTATTTTAATCTTAAATATATTAAATATATACATTTTAAATATATATATATATATATATATAAGTTTTGGGATTTAGAGTGTTACACACAACCCTTAACATAAGAAGGAAGAAGCCAAAAGAAAATTCAAAGGCCTCGTATTACACTTGCAATCCTCCTAACAATGAGAAATGTTGTTCCAAAAAGAGTTATACCAATCTCATAAAAGAGCGTTGGTCGATCCTCCCAAAAAAACTTACTATTAGTAACAACCACGACACATAGTTGTTAGGATAACAAACATCATTGAATTCTCATTAATAGGATTTACTAACATAAATAAAATTTAAAGAAAAATAAATAAATATTCAGTAGTTCAACCTGAAGAACAGCAAATGCAACCGATTTGACAACTAATAATATCGACGATTGATGTTGATAGCATTTTTTTTAAATCTCAAATGATCAGAATCAATGCTTTTGATACTGAAGTGGAAGAAACTCTTCCTCATCCTCCAATGGAGTAGATGAAGGACAAGAAATTGTTTATCTTATTTGTTTTAACGGTGGTTCACTCGATCTTAACAATCATGTGTGAGTTCACATCTCAATCTACCGTTAGTTTATTTTTGTTTTTATGCAAACTATCTATTATTTTTTAGACGGTTTATAATGTGAGGTTGCTAGATTAATTTTTCTATAATATTGATATATTTGATGGCATAGAAAATAAATTTAAAAGATATATTTTATCGCTTGAATAAAATATAGTCATGATTTTAAATTTTATTATTTTAACTGAATTTTGAACTCTTATTTTAAAATTATAATAATTACAATGTCAAATGTATTATTTTTTTCCAAAATTTATATCTATATTAAATATAACAAGATAGTAAATAGAAAGAAAAAATTATATATAATTACAAAATGGGTCATCCTAACTAATGCTATAAAGACACTCTTTAAGAATTTCAAATAAAAAAGTATATTATTTTAAAACTACTTATTTTAATCTTAAATATATTAAATATATACATTTATATATATATATATATATATATATATAAGTTTTGGGATTTAGAGTGTTACACACAACCCTTAACATAAGAAGGAAGAAGCCACAAGAAAATTCAAAGGCCTCGTATTACACTTGCAATCCTATTAACAATGAGAAATGTTATTCCAAAAAGAGTTATACCAATCTCATAAAAGAGCGTTGGTCGATCCTCCCAAAAAAACTTATTTTAATTAACAACCACGACTCATAGTTGTTAGGATAACAAACATCATTGAATTCTCATTAATAGGATTTACTAACATAAATAAAATTTAAAGAAAAATAAATAAATATTCAGTAGTTCAACCTGAAGAACAGCAAATGCAACCGATTTGACAACTAATAATATCGACGATTGATGTTGATAGCATTTTTTTTAAATCTCAAATGATCAGAATCAATGCTTTTGATACTGAAGTGGAAGAAACTCTTCCTCATCCTCCAATGGAGTAGATGAAGGACAAGAAATTGTTTATCTTATTTGTTTTAACGGTGGTTCACTCGATCTTAACAATCATGTGTGAGTTCACATCTCAATCTACCGTTAGTTTATTTTTGTTTTTATGCAAACTATCTATTATTTTTTAGACGGTTTATAATGTGAGGTTGCTAGATTAATTTTTCTATAATATTGATATATTTGATGGCATAGAAAATAAATTTAAAAGATATATTTTATCGCTTGAATAAAATATAGTCATGATTTTAAATTTTATTATTTTAACTGAATTTTGAACTCTTATTTTAAAATTATAATAATTACAATGTCAAATGTATTATTTTTTCCAAAATTTATATCTATATTAAATATAACAAGATAGTAAATAGAAAGAAAAAATTATATATAATTACAAAATGGGTCATCCTAACTAATGCTATAAAGACACTCTTTAAGAATTTCAAATAAAAAAGTATATTTTTTAAATTATTATTTTAATCTCAAATATATTAAATATATATTTAATATATATATATATATATATATATATATATATATATATATATATATATATATATATATATATATATATATATATATATATATATATATATATATATATATATATAACTTTTGGGATTTAGAGTGTTACACACAACCCTTAACATAAGAAGAAAGAAGCCAAAAGAAAATTCAAAGGCCTCGTATTACACTTGCAATCCTCCTAACAATGAGAAATGTTGTTCCAAAAAGAGTTATACCAATCTCATAAAAGAGCGTTGGTCGATCCTCCCAAAAAACTTACTTTAATTAACAACCACGACACATAGTTGTTAGGATAACAAACATCATTGAATTCTCATTAATAGGATTTACTAACATAAATAAAATTTAAAGAAAAATAAATAAATATTCAGTAGTTCAACCTGAAGAACAGCAAATGCAACCGATTTGACAACTAATAATATCGACGATTGATGTTGATAGCATTTTTTTTAAATCTCAAATGATCAGAATCAATGCTTTTGATACTGAAGTGGAAGAAACTCTTCCTCATCCTCCAATGGAGTAGATGAAGGACAAGAAATTGTTTATCTTATTTGTTTTAACGGTGGTTCACTCGATCTTAACAATCATGTGTGAGTTCACATCTCAATCTACCGTTAGTTTATTTTTGTTTTTATGCAAACTATCTATTATTTTTTAGACGGTTTATAATGTGAGGTTGCTAGATTAATTTTTCTATAATATTGATATATTTGATGGCATAGAAAATAAATTTAAAAGATATATTTTATCGCTTGAATAAAATATAGTCATGATTTTAAATTTTATTATTTTAACTGAATTTTGAACTCTTATTTAAAATTATAATAATTACAATGTCAAATGTATTATTTTTTACCAAAATTTATATCTATATTAAATATAACAAGATAGTAAATAGAAAGAAAAAATTATATATAATTACAAAATGGGTCATCCTAACTAATGCTATAAAGACACTCTTTAAGAATTTCAAATAAAAAGTATATTTTTTTAAAATATATTTTAATCTCAAATATATTAAATATATTCATTAAATATATATATATATATATATATATATATATATATATATATATATATATATATATATATATATATATATATATATATATATATATATATATATATATATATATATATATATATATATATATATATATATATATATAAGTTTTGGGATTTAGAGTGTTACACACAACCCTTAACATAAGAAGAAGAAAGAAGCCAAAAGAAAATTCAAAGGCCTCGTATTACACTTGCAATCCTCCTAACAATGAGAAATGTTGTTCCAAAAAGAGTTATACCAATCTCATAAAAGAGCGTTGGTCGATCCTCCCAAAAAAACTTACTTTAATTAACAACCACGACACATAGTTGTTAGGATAACAAACATCATTGAATTCTCATTAATAGGATTTACTAACATAAATAAAATTTAAAGAAAAATAAATAAATATTCAGTAGTTCAACCTGAAGAACAGCAAATGCAACCGATTTGACAACTAATAATATCGACGATTGATGTTGATAGCATTTTTTTAAATCTCAAATGATCAGAATCAATGCTTTTGATACTGAAGTGGAAGAAACTCTTCCTCATCCTCCAATGGAGTAGATGAAGGACAAGAAATTGTTTATCTTATTTGTTTTAACGGTGGTTCACTCGATCTTAACAATCATGTGTGAGTTCACATCTCAATCTACCGTTAGTTTATTTTTGTTTTTATGCAAACTATCTATTATTTTTTAGACGGTTTATAATGTGAGGTTGCTAGATTAATTTTTCTATAATATTGATATATTTGATGGCATAGAAAATAAATTTAAAAGATATATTTTATCGCTTGAATAAAATATAGTCATGATTTTAAATTTTATTATTTTAACTGAATTTTGAACTCTTATTTTAAAATTATAATAATTACAATGTCAAATGTATTATTTTTTTCCAAAATTTATATCTATATTAAATATAACAAGATAGTAAATAGAAAGAAAAAATTATATATAATTACAAAATGGGTCATCCTAACTAATGCTATAAAGACACTCTTTAAGAATTTCAAATAAAAAAGTAAATTATTTTAAAATTACTTATTTAATCTTAATATATTAATTTAATAACATTATATATATATATATATATAATATATATAAGTATATATATATATTATATATATTATTATATTATAATATATATATATCTTATATATATATATATATATATATATATATATATATATATATAAGTTTTGGGATTTAGAGTGTTACACACAACCCTTAACATAAGAAGAAAGAAGCCAAAAGAAAATTCAAAGGCCTCGTATTACACTTGCAATCCTATTAACAATGAGAAATGTTGTTCCAAAAAGAGTTATACCAATCTCATAAAAGAGCGTTGGTCGATCCTCCCAAAAAAACTTATTTTAATTAACAACCACGACACATAGTTGTTAGGATAACAAACATCATTGAATTCTCATTAATAGGATTTACTAACATAAATAAAATTTAAAGAAAAATAAATAAATATTCAGTAGTTCAACCTGAAGAACAGCAAATGCAACCGATTTGACGACTAATAATATCGACGATTGATGTTGATAGCATTTTTTTTAAATCTCAAATGATCAGAATCAATGCTTTTGATACTGAAGTGGAAGAAACTCTTCCTCATCCTCCAATGGAGTAGATGAAGGACAAGAAATTGTTTATCTTATTTGTTTTAACGGTGGTTCACTCGATCTTAACAATCATGTGTGAGTTCACATCTCAATCTACCGTTAGTTTATTTTTGTTTTTATGCAAACTATCTATTATTTTTAGACGGTTTATAATGTGAGGTTGCTAGATTAATTTTTCTATAATATTGATATATTTGATGGCATAGAAAATAAATTTAAAAGATATATTTTATCGCTTGAATAAAATATAGTCATGATTTTAAATTTTATTATTTTATTGAATTTTGAACTCTTATTTTAAAATTATAATAATTACAATGTCAAATGTATTATTTTTTTCCAAAATTTATATCTATATTAAATATAACAAGATAGTAAATAGAAAGAAAAAATTATATATAATTACAAAATGGGTCATCCTAACTAATGCTATAAAGACACTCTTAAGAATTTCAAATAAAAAAGTATATTTTTTAAAATTATTATTTTAATCTCAATATATTAAATATATTCATTTAAATATATATATTATATATATATATATATATATATATATATATATATATATATATATATATATATATATATATATATATAACTTTTGGGATTTAGAGTGTTACACACAACCCTTAACATAAGAAGAAAGAAGCCAAAAGAAAATTCAAAGGCCTCGTATTACACTTGCAATCCTCCTAACAATGAGAAATGTTGTTCCAAAAAGAGTTATACCAATCTCATAAAAGAGCGTTGGTCGATCCTCCCAAAAAAACTTACTATTAGTAACAACCACGACACATAGTTGTTAGGATAACAAACATCATTGAATTCTCATTAATAGGATTTACTAACATAAATAAAATTTAAAGAAAAATAAATAAATATTCAGTAGTTCAACCTGAAGAACAGCAAATGCAACCGATTTGACAACTAATAATATCGACGATTGATGTTGATAGCATTTTTTTTAAATCTCAAATGATCAGAATCAATGCTTTTGATACTGAAGTGGAAGAAACTCTTCCTCATCCTCCAATGGAGTAGATGAAGGACAAGAAATTGTTTATCT
>NW_026112680.1:0-74171 GCF_024323335.1 Lathyrus oleraceus | reverse complement strand
AAGACACTAGATGATGCTTGGAAAAGTAAGAAATCTAGTGTTTCTCATTTTCAAAAATTTTATTTAAGGATTAGGTTTGATAGGTGCGTCATTCATCTTTCTCCTCTGGGTTGTTAAGGCGATGTCCTTGAAGTGGTCTATTTAGTATGGTATTATATCGACTCTTGCCCATACCATAACTCCGGTACCGAAGCACATTATTAGAGCTCCTTTCAGGATATAACAAATTTATTCAATTAGTATATTTTAATGAATAAAAAACTCTAAAAGTTTTATTTATTTATTAATATCTAGTTTATAATTACTTTCTCGCAAATTCGGCTTGACAAGAAGAATACATCCAATTATACACACTAATATCATACTAGAGAACTAAAGGTCGTAACAAAAACCAGACCTCGGGTTTTCATTATTACTATCCCTAGAAGAAAATAGGAAAGTCCTTAAAATAAAATATACTGTAAAAAAATAATTTATAAAAATTTGATCATGACTAGAATGAGATAAAACATTAATAAAAATAGAATTACATGTATATGTAATTTCTAAACTAATAAATATGTTAATTTAACTTGTTTCGAATTTATTAATTTTATTGCGATTTTATCATATAAAGAGCAAACACTAGACTTATACCAGCATTTATAGACCATATTATGACACTTCTCCATTCGACCAAAGAGGCTAATGCTGCCCTGGAATTACTCCCATCCA
Source organism: Lathyrus oleraceus (assembly GCF_024323335.1). Lineage (NCBI taxonomy): Eukaryota > Viridiplantae > Streptophyta > Magnoliopsida > Fabales > Fabaceae > Lathyrus > Lathyrus oleraceus. The sequence goes on along the minus strand of NW_026112680.1, from coordinate 73,457 downwards.
ACTTATACCTTAAGAGAGAGACAATGCTAACGACTAGATATGCATGAAGAGTAGATGCCTAAGAAAATATATAATTATATAATATTAAATATGTCTTTTCAATTTTAGTAAATACATGTGCGTGCATGCAAAAGTTTGAGTAATACTATTCTAATCACTACTAATAAAAGGACCAATAAAATTTACATCGGTTGTGTTTATCATAAATGTGAACAAGACACTAGATGATGCTTGGAAAAGTAAGAAATCTAGTGTTTCTCATTTTCAAAATTTTATTTAAGGATTAGGTTATGATAGGTGCGTCATTCATTTCTCCTCTGGGTTGTTAAGGCGATGTCCTGAAGTGGTCTATTTAGTATTGGTATTATATCGACTCTTGCCCATACCATAACTCCGGACCGAAGCACATTATTAGAGCTCCTTTCAGGATATAACAAATTTATATTCAATTAGTATATTTTAATGAATTAAAAACTCTAAAAGTTTTATTTATTTCATTAATATCTAGTTTATATAATTACTTTCTCGCAAATTCGGCTTGACAAGAAGAATACATCCAATTATACACACTAATATCATACCTAGAGAACTAAAGGTCGTAACAAAAACCAGACCTCGGGTTTTCATTACTATCCCTAGAAGAAAATAGGAAAGTCCTTAAAATAAAATATACTGTAAAAAATAATTTTATAAAAATTTGATCATGACTAGAATGAGATAAAACATTAATAAAAATAGAATTACATGTATATGTAATTTCTAAACTAATAAATATGTTAATTTAACTTGTTTCGAATTTATTAATTTTATTGCGATTTTATCATATAAAGAGCAAACACTAGACTTATACCAGCATTTATAGACCATATTATGACACTTCTCCATTCGACCAAAGAGGCTAATGCTGCCCCTGGAATTACTCCCATCCAACTTATACCTTAAGAGAGAGACAATGCTAACGACTAGATATGCATGAAGAGTAGATGCCTAAGAAAATATATAATTATATTAATATTAAATATGTCTTTTCAATTTTTAGTAAATACATGTGCGTGCATGCAAAAGTTTGAGTAATACTATTCTAATCACTACTAATAAAAGGACCAATAAAATTTACATCGGTTGTGTTTATCATAAATGTGAACAAGACACTAGATGATGCTTGGAAAAGTAAGAAATCTAGTGTTTCTCATTTTCAAAATTTTATTTAAGGATTAGGTTATGATAGGTGCGTCATTCATCTTTCTCCTCTGGGTTGTTAAGGCGATGTCCTTGAAGTGGTCTATTTAGTATTGGTATTATATCGACTCTTGCCCATACCATAACTCCGGTACCGAAGCACATTATTAGAGCTCCTTTCAGGATATAACAAATTTATATTCAATTAGTATATTTTAATGAATTAAAAACTCTAAAAGTTTTATTTATTTCATTAATATCTAGTTTATATAATTACTTTCTCGCAAATTCGGCTTGACAAGAAGAATACATCCAATTATACAAGCTAATATCATACCTAGAGAACTAAAGGTCGTAACAAAAACCAGACCTCGGGTTTTCATTACTATCCCTAGAAGAAAATAGGAAAGTCCTTAAAATAAAATATACTGTAAAAAATAATTTTATAAAAATTTGATCATGACTAGAATGAGATAAAACATTAATAAAAATAGAATTACATGTATATGTAATTTCTAAACTAATAAATATGTTAATTTAACTTGTTTCGAATTTATTAATTTTATTGCGATTTTATCATATAAAGAGCAAACACTAGACTTATACCAGCATTTATAGACCATATTATGACACTTCTCCATTCGACCAAAGAGGCTAATGCTGCCCCTGGAATTACTCCCATCCAACTTATACCTTAAGAGAGAGACAATGCTAACGACTAGATATGCATGAAGAGTAGATGCCTAAGAAAATATATAATTATATTAATATTAAATATGTCTTTTCAATTTTTAGTAAATATATGTGCGTGCATGCAAAAGTTTGAGTAATACTATTCTAATCACTACTAATAAAAGGACCAATAAAATTTACATCGGTTGTGTTTATCATAAATGTGAACAAGACACTAGATGATGCTTGGAAAAGTAAGAAATCTAGTGTTTCTCATTTTCAAAATTTTATTTAAGGATTAGGTTATGATAGGTGCGTCATTCATCTTTCTCCTCTGGGTTGTTAAGGCGATGTCCTTGAAGTGGTCTATTTAGTATTGGTATTATATCGACTCTTGCCCATACCATAACTCCGGTACCGAAGCACATTATTAGAGCTCCTTTCAGGATATAACAAATTTATATTCAATTAGTATATTTTAATGAATTAAAAACTCTAAAAGTTTTATTTATTTCATTAATATCTAGTTTATATAATTACTTTCTCGCAAATTCGGCTTGACAAGAAGAATACATCCAATTATACACACTAATATCATACCTAGAGAACTAAAGGTCGTAACAAAAACCAGACCTCGGGTTTTCATTACTATCCCTAGAAGAAAATAGGAAAGTCCTTAAAATAAAATATACTGTAAAAAATAATTTTATAAAAATTTGATCATGACTAGAATGAGATAAAACATTAATAAAAATGGAATTACATGTATATGTAATTTCTAAACTAATAAATATGTTAATTTAACTTGTTTCGAATTTCTTAATTTTATTGCGATTTTATCATATAAAGAGCAAACACTAGACTTATACCAGCATTTATAGACCATATTATGACACTTCTCCATTCGACCAAAGAGGCTAATGCTGCCCCTGGAATTACTCCCATCCAACTTATACCTTAAGAGAGAGACAATGCTAACGACTAGATATGCATGAAGAGTAGATGCCTAAGAAAATATAATTATATTAATATTAAATATGTCTTTTCAATTTTTAGTAAATACATGTGCGTGCATGCAAAAGTTTGAGTAATACTATTCTAATCACTACTAATAAAAGGACCAATAAAATTTACATCGGTTGTGTTTATCATAAATGTGAACAAGACACTAGATGATGCTTGGAAAAGTAAGAAATCTAGTGTTTCTCATTTTCAAAATTTTATTTAAGGATTAGGTTATGATAGGTGCGTCATTCATCTTTCTCCTCTGGGTTGTTAAGGCGATGTCCTTGAAGTGGTCTATTTAGTATTGGTATTATATCGACTCTTGCCCATACCATAACTCCGGTACCGAAGCACATTATTAGAGCTCCTTTCAGGATATAACAAATTTATATTCAATTAGTATATTTTAATGAATTAAAAACTCTAAAAGTTTTATTTATTTCATTAATATCTAGTTTATATAATTACTTTCTCGCAAATTCGGCTTGACAAGAAGAATACATCCAATTATACAAGCTAATATCATACCTAGAGAACTAAAGGTCGTAACAAAAACCAGACCTCGGGTTTTCATTACTATCCCTAGAAGAAAATAGGAAAGTCCTTAAAATAAAATATACTGTAAAAAATAATTTTATAAAAATTTGATCATGACTAGAATGAGATAAAACATTAATAAAAATGGAATTACATGTATATGTAATTTCTAAACTAATAAATATGTTAATTTAACTTGTTTCGAATTTCTTAATTTTATTGCGATTTTATCATATAAAGAGCAAACACTAGACTTATACCAGCATTTATAGACCATATTATGACACTTCTCCATTCGACCAAAGAGGCTAATGCTGCCCCTGGAATTACTCCCATCCAACTTATACCTTAAGAGAGAGACAATGCTAACGACTAGATATGCATGAAGAGTAGATGCCTAAGAAAATATATAATTATATTAATATTAAATATGTCTTTTCAATTTTTAGTAAATACATGTGCGTGCATGCAAAAGTTTGAGTAATACTATTCTAATCACTACTAATAAAAGGACCAATAAAATTTACATCGGTTGTGTTTATCATAAATGTGAACAAGACACTAGATGATGCTTGGAAAAGTAAGAAATCTAGTGTTTCTCATTTTCAAAATTTTATTTAAGGATTAGGTTATGATAGGTGCGTCATTCATCTTTCTCCTCTGGGTTGTTAAGGCGATGTCCTTGAAGTGGTCTATTTAGTATTGGTATTATATCGACTCTTGCCCATACCATAACTCCGGTACCGAAGCACATTATTAGAGCTCCTTTCAGGATATAACAAATTTATATTCAATTAGTATATTTTAATGAATTAAAAACTCTAAAAGTTTTATTTATTTCATTAATATCTAGTTTATATAATTACTTTCTCGCAAATTCGGCTTGACAAGAAGAATACATCCAATTATACACACTAATATCATACCTAGAGAACTAAAGGTCGTAACAAAAACCAGACCTCGGGTTTTCATTACTATCCCTAGAAGAAAATAGGAAAGTCCTTAAAATAAAATATACTGTAAAAAATAATTTTATAAAAATTTGATCATGACTAGAATGAGATAAAACATTAATAAAAATGGAATTACATGTATATGTAATTTCTAAACTAATAAATATGTTAATTTAACTTGTTTCGAATTTATTAATTTTATTGCGATTTTATCATATAAAGAGCAAACACTAGACTTATACCAGCATTTATAGACCATATTATGACACTTCTCCATTCGACCAAAGAGGCTAATGCTGCCCCTGGAATTACTCCCATCCAACTTATACCTTAAGAGAGAGACAATGCTAACGACTAGATATGCATGAAGAGTAGATGCCTAAGAAAATATATAATTATATTAATATTAAATATGTCTTTTCAATTTTTAGTAAATACATGTGCGTGCATGCACAAGTTTGAGTAATACTATTCTAATCACTACTAATAAAAGGACCAATAAAATTTACATCGGTTGTGTTTATCATAAATGTGAACAAGACACTAGATGATGCTTGGAAAAGTAAGAAATCTAGTGTTTCTCATTTTCAAAATTTTATTTAAGGATTAGGTTATGATAGGTGCGTCATTCATCTTTCTCCTCTGGGTTGTTAAGGCGATGTCCTTGAAGTGGTCTATTTAGTATTGGTATTATATCGACTCTTGCCCATACCATAACTCCGGTACCGAAGCACATTATTAGAGCTCCTTTCAGGATATAACAAATTTATATTCAATTAGTATATTTTAATGAATTAAAAACTCTAAAAGTTTTATTTATTTCATTAATATCTAGTTTATATAATTACTTTCTCGCAAATTCGGCTTGACAAGAAGAATACATCCAATTATACACACTAATATCATACCTAGAGAACTAAAGGTCGTAACAAAAACCAGACCTCGGGTTTTCATTACTATCCCTAGAAGAAAATAGGAAAGTCCTTAAAATAAATATACTGTAAAAAATAATTTTATAAAAATTTGATCATGACTAGAATGAGATAAAACATTAATAAAAATGGAATTACATGTATATGTAATTTCTAAACTAATAAATATGTTAATTTAACTTGTTTCGAATTTCTTAATTTTATTGCGATTTTATCATATAAAGAGCAAACACTAGACTTATACCAGCATTTATAGACCATATTATGACACTTCTCCATTCGACCAAAGAGGCTAATGCTGCCCCTGGAATTACTCCCATCCAACTTATACCTTAAGAGAGAGACAATGCTAACGACTAGATATGCATGAAGAGTAGATGCCTAAGAAAATATATAATTATATTAATATTAAATATGTCTTTTCAATTTTTAGTAAATACATGTGCGTGCATGCAAAAGTTTGAGTAATACTATTCTAATCACTACTAATAAAAGGACCAATAAAATTTAGATCGGTTGTGTTTATCATAAATGTGAACAAGACACTAGATGATGCTTGGAAAAGTAAGAAATCTAGTGTTTCTCATTTTCAAAATTTTATTTAAGGATTAGGTTATGATAGGTGCGTCATTCATCTTTCTCCTCTGGGTTGTTAAGGCGATGTCCTTGAAGTGGTCTATTTAGTATTGGTATTATATCGACTCTTGCCCATACCATAACTCCGGTACCGAAGCACATTATTAGAGCTCCTTTCAGGATATAACAAATTTATATTCAATTAGTATATTTTAATGAATTAAAAACTCTAAAAGTTTTATTTATTTCATTAATATCTAGTTTATATAATTACTTTCTCGCAAATTCGGCTTGACAAGAAGAATACATCCAATTATACACACTAATATCATACCTAGAGAACTAAAGGTCGTAACAAAAACCAGACCTCGGGTTTTCATTACTATCCCTAGAAGAAAATAGGAAAGTCCTTAAAATAAAATATACTGTAAAAAATAATTTTATAAAAATTTGATCATGACTAGAATGAGATAAAACATTAATAAAAATGGAATTACATGTATATGTAATTTCTAAACTAATAAACATGTTAATTTAACTTGTTTCGAATTTATTAATTTTATTGCGATTTTATCATATAAAGAGCAAACACTAGACTTATACCAGCATTTATAGACCATATTATGACACTTCTCCATTCGACCAAAGAGGCTAATGCTGCCCCTGGAATTACTCCCATCCAACTTATACCTTAAGAGAGAGACAATGCTAACGACTAGATATGCATGAAGAGTAGATGCCTAAGAAAATATATAATTATATTAATATTAAATATGTCTTTTCAATTTTTAGTAAATACATGTGCGTGCATGCAAAAGTTTGAGTAATACTATTCTAATCACTACTAATAAAAGGACCAATAAAATTTACATCGGTTGTGTTTATCATAAATGTGAACAAGACACTAGATGATGCTTGGAAAAGTAAGAAATCTAGTGTTTCTCATTTTCAAAATTTTATTTAAGGATTAGGTTATGATAGGTGCGTCATTCATCTTTCTCCTCTGGGTTGTTAAGGCGATGTCCTTGAAGTGGTCTATTTAGTATTGGTATTATATCGACTCTTGCCCATACCATAACTCCGGTACCGAAGCACATTATTAGAGCTCCTTTCAGGATATAACAAATTTATATTCAATTAGTATATTTTAATGAATTAAAAACTCTAAAAGTTTTATTTATTTCATTAATATCTAGTTTATATAATTACTTTCTCGCAAATTCGGCTTGACAAGAAGAATACATCCAATTATACACACTAATATCATACCTAGAGAACTAAAGGTCGTAACAAAAACCAGACCTCGGGTTTTCATTACTATCCCTAGAAGAAAATAGGAAAGTCCTTAAAATAAATATACTGTAAAAAATAATTTTATAAAAATTTGATCATGACTAGAATGAGATAAAACATTAATAAAAATAGAATTACATGTATATGTAATTTCTAAACTAATAAACATGTTAATTTAACTTGTTTCGAATTTATTAATTTTATTGCGATTTTATCATATAAAGAGCAAACACTAGACTTATACCAGCATTTATAGACCATATTATGACACTTCTCCATTCGACCAAAGAGGCTAATGCTGCCCCTGGAATTACTCCCATCCAACTTATACCTTAAGAGAGAGACAATGCTAACGACTAGATATGCATGAAGAGTAGATGCCTAAGAAAATATATAATTATATTAATATTAAATATGTCTTTTCAATTTTTAGTAAATACATGTGCGTGCATGCAAAGTTTGAGTAATACTATTCTAATCACTACTAATAAAAGGACCAATAAAATTTACATCGGTTGTGTTTATCATAAATGTGAACAAGACACTAGATGATGCTTGGAAAAGTAAGAAATCTAGTGTTTCTCATTTTCAAAATTTTATTTAAGGATTAGGTTATGATAGGTGCGTCATTCATCTTTCTCCTCTGGGTTGTTAAGGCGATGTCCTTGAAGTGGTCTATTTAGTATTGGTATTATATCGACTCTTGCCCATACCATAACTCCGGTACCGAAGCACATTATTAGAGCTCCTTTCAGGATATAACAAATTTATATTCAATTAGTATATTTTAATGAATTAAAAACTCTAAAAGTTTTATTTATTTCATTAATATCTAGTTTATATAATTACTTTCTCGCAAATTCGGCTTGACAAGAAGAATACATCCAATTATACACACTAATATCATACCTAGAGAACTAAAGGTCGTAACAAAAACCAGACCTCGGGTTTTCATTACTATCCCTAGAAGAAAATAGGAAAGTCCTTAAAATAAAATATACTGTAAAAAATAATTTTATAAAAATTTGATCATGACTAGAATGAGATAAAACATTAATAAAAATGGAATTACATGTATATGTAATTTCTAAACTAATAAATATGTTAATTTAACTTGTTTCGAATTTCTTAATTTTATTGCGATTTTATCATATAAAGAGCAAACACTAGACTTATACCAGCATTTATAGACCATATTATGACACTTCTCCATTCGACCAAAGAGGCTAATGCTGCCCCTGGAATTACTCCCATCCAACTTATACCTTAAGAGAGAGACAATGCTAACGACTAGATATGCATGAAGAGTAGATGCCTAAGAAAATATATAATTATATTAATATTAAATATGTCTTTTCAATTTTTAGTAAATACATGTGCGTGCATGCAAAAGTTTGAGTAATACTATTCTAATCACTACTAATAAAAGGACCAATAAAATTTACATCGGTTGTGTTTATCATAAATGTGAACAAGACACTAGATGATGCTTGGAAAAGTAAGAAATCTAGTGTTTCTCATTTTCAAAATTTTATTTAAGGATTAGGTTATGATAGGTGCGTCATTCATCTTTCTCCTCTGGGTTGTTAAGGCGATGTCCTTGAAGTGGTCTATTTAGTATTGGTATTATATCGACTCTTGCCCATACCATAACTCCGGTACCGAAGCACATTATTAGAGCTCCTTTCAGGATATAACAAATTTATATTCAATTAGTATATTTTAATGAATTAAAAACTCTAAAAGTTTTATTTATTTCATTAATATCTAGTTTATATAATTACTTTCTCGCAAATTCGGCTTGACAAGAAGAATACATCCAATTATACACACTAATATCATACCTAGAGAACTAAAGGTCGTAACAAAAACCAGACCTCGGGTTTTCATTACTATCCCTAGAAGAAAATAGGAAAGTCCTTAAAATAAAATATACTGTAAAAAATAATTTTATAAAAATTTGATCATGACTAGAATGAGATAAAACATTAATAAAAATAGAATTACATGTATATGTAATTTCTAAACTAATAAACATGTTAATTTAACTTGTTTCGAATTTATTAATTTTATTGCGATTTTATCATATAAAGAGCAAACACTAGACTTATACCAGCATTTATAGACCATATTATGACACTTCTCCATTCGACCAAAGAGGCTAATGCTGCCCCTGGAATTACTCCCATCCAACTTATACCTTAAGAGAGAGACAATGCTAACGACTAGATATGCATGAAGAGTAGATGCCTAAGAAAATATATAATTATATTAATATTAAATATGTCTTTTCAATTTTTAGTAAATACATGTGCGTGCATGCAAAAGTTTGAGTAATACTATTCTAATCACTACTAATAAAAGGACCAATAAAATTTACATCGGTTGTGTTTATCATAAATGTGAACAAGACACTAGATGATGCTTGGAAAAGTAAGAAATCTAGTGTTTCTCATTTTCAAAATTTTATTTAAGGATTAGGTTATGATAGGTGCGTCATTCATCTTTCTCCTCTGGGTTGTTAAGGCGATGTCCTTGAAGTGGTCTATTTAGTATTGGTATTATATCGACTCTTGCCCATACCATAACTCCGGTACCGAAGCACATTATTAGAGCTCCTTTCAGGATATAACAAATTTATATTCAATTAGTATATTTTAATGAATTAAAAACTCTAAAAGTTTTATTTATTTCATTAATATCTAGTTTATATAATTACTTTCTCGCAAATTCGGCTTGACAAGAAGAATACATCCAATTATACACACTAATATCATACCTAGAGAACTAAAGGTCGTAACAAAAACCAGACCTCGGGTTTTCATTACTATCCCTAGAAGAAAATAGGAAAGTCCTTAAAATAAAATATACTGTAAAAAATAATTTTATAAAAATTTGATCATGACTAGAATGAGATAAAACATTAATAAAAATAGAATTACATGTATATGTAATTTCTAAACTAATAAACATGTTAATTTAACTTGTTTCGAATTTATTAATTTTATTGCGATTTTATCATATAAAGAGCAAACACTAGACTTATACCAGCATTTATAGACCATATTATGACACTTCTCCATTCGACCAAAGAGGCTAATGCTGCCCCTGGAATTACTCCCATCCAACTTATACCTTAAGAGAGAGACAATGCTAACGACTAGATATGCATGAAGAGTAGATGCCTAAGAAAATATATAATTATATTAATATTAAATATGTCTTTTCAATTTTTAGTAAATACATGTGCGTGCATGCAAAAGTTTGAGTAATACTATTCTAATCACTACTAATAAAAGGACCAATAAAATTTACATCGGTTGTGTTTATCATAAATGTGAACAAGACACTAGATGATGCTTGGAAAAGTAAGAAATCTAGTGTTTCTCATTTTCAAAATTTTATTTAAGGATTAGGTTATGATAGGTGCGTCATTCATCTTTCTCCTCTGGGTTGTTAAGGCGATGTCCTTGAAGTGGTCTATTTAGTATTGGTATTATATCGACTCTTGCCCATACCATAACTCCGGTACCGAAGCACATTATTAGAGCTCCTTTCAGGATATAACAAATTTATATTCAATTAGTATATTTTAATGAATTAAAAACTCTAAAAGTTTTATTTATTTCATTAATATCTAGTTTATATAATTACTTTCTCGCAAATTCGGCTTGACAAGAAGAATACATCCAATTATACACACTAATATCATACCTAGAGAACTAAAGGTCGTAACAAAAACCAGACCTCGGGTTTTCATTACTATCCCTAGAAGAAAATAGGAAAGTCCTTAAAATAAAATATACTGTAAAAAATAATTTTATAAAAATTTGATCATGACTAGAATGAGATAAAACATTAATAAAAATGGAATTACATGTATATGTAATTTCTAAACTAATAAATATGTTAATTTAACTTGTTTCGAATTTCTTAATTTTATTGCGATTTTATCATATAAAGAGCAAACACTAGACTTATACCAGCATTTATAGACCATATTATGACACTTCTCCATTCGACCAAAGAGGCTAATGCTGCCCCTGGAATTACTCCCATCCAACTTATACCTTAAGAGAGAGACAATGCTAACGACTAGATATGCATGAAGAGTAGATGCCTAAGAAAATATATAATTATATTAATATTAAATATGTCTTTTCAATTTTTAGTAAATACATGTGCGTGCATGCAAAAGTTTGAGTAATACTATTCTAATCACTACTAATAAAAGGACCAATAAAATTTACATCGGTTGTGTTTATCATAAATGTGAACAAGACACTAGATGATGCTTGGAAAAGTAAGAAATCTAGTGTTTCTCATTTTCAAAATTTTATTTAAGGATTAGGTTATGATAGGTGCGTCATTCATCTTTCTCCTCTGGGTTGTTAAGGCGATGTCCTTGAAGTGGTCTATTTAGTATTGGTATTATATCGACTCTTGCCCATACCATAACTCCGGTACCGAAGCACATTATTAGAGCTCCTTTCAGGATATAACAAATTTATATTCAATTAGTATATTTTAATGAATTAAAAACTCTAAAAGTTTTATTTATTTCATTAATATCTAGTTTATATAATTACTTTCTCGCAAATTCGGCTTGACAAGAAGAATACATCCAATTATACACACTAATATCATACCTAGAGAACTAAAGGTCGTAACAAAAACCAGACCTCGGGTTTTCATTACTATCCCTAGAAGAAAATAGGAAAGTCCTTAAAATAAAATATACTGTAAAAAATAATTTTATAAAAATTTGATCATGACTAGAATGAGATAAAACATTAATAAAAATAGAATTACATGTATATGTAATTTCTAAACTAATAAACATGTTAATTTAACTTGTTTCGAATTTATTAATTTTATTGCGATTTTATCATATAAAGAGCAAACACTAGACTTATACCAGCATTTATAGACCATATTATGACACTTCTCCATTCGACCAAAGAGGCTAATGCTGCCCCTGGAATTACTCCCATCCAACTTATACCTTAAGAGAGAGACAATGCTAACGACTAGATATGCATGAAGAGTAGATGCCTAAGAAAATATATAATTATATTAATATTAAATATGTCTTTTCAATTTTTAGTAAATACATGTACGTGCATGCAAAAGTTTGAGTAATACTATTCTAATCACTACTAATAAAAGGACCAATAAAATTTACATCGGTTGTGTTTATCATAAATGTGAACAAGACACTAGATGATGCTTGGAAAAGTAAGAAATCTAGTGTTTCTCATTTTCAAAATTTTATTTAAGGATTAGGTTATGATAGGTGCGTCATTCATCTTTCTCCTCTGGGTTGTTAAGGCGATGTCCTTGAAGTGGTCTATTTAGTATTGGTATTATATCGACTCTTGCCCATACCATAACTCCGGTACCGAAGCACATTATTAGAGCTCCTTTCAGGATATAACAAATTTATATTCAATTAGTATATTTTAATGAATTAAAAACTCTAAAAGTTTTATTTATTTCATTAATATCTAGTTTATATAATTACTTTCTCGCAAATTCGGCTTGACAAGAAGAATACATCCAATTATACACACTAATATCATACCTAGAGAACTAAAGGTCGTAACAAAAACCAGACCTCGGGTTTTCATTACTATCCCTAGAAGAAAATAGGAAAGTCCTTAAAATAAATATACTGTAAAAAATAATTTTATAAAAATTTGATCATGACTAGAATGAGATAAAACATTAATAAAAATAGAATTACATGTATATGTAATTTCTAAACTAATAAACATGTTAATTTAACTTGTTTCGAATTTATTAATTTTATTGCGATTTTATCATATAAAGAGCAAACACTAGACTTATACCAGCATTTATAGACCATATTATGACACTTCTCCATTCGACCAAAGAGGCTAATGCTGCCCCTGGAATTACTCCCATCCAACTTATACCTTAAGAGAGAGACAATGCTAACGACTAGATATGCATGAAGAGTAGATGCCTAAGAAAATATATAATTATATTAATATTAAATATGTCTTTTCAATTTTTAGTAAATACATGTACGTGCATGCAAAAGTTTGAGTAATACTATTCTAATCACTACTAATAAAAGGACCAATAAAATTTACATCGGTTGTGTTTATCATAAATGTGAACAAGACACTAGATGATGCTTGGAAAAGTAAGAAATCTAGTGTTTCTCATTTTCAAAATTTTATTTAAGGATTAGGTTATGATAGGTGCGTCATTCATCTTTCTCCTCTGGGTTGTTAAGGCGATGTCCTTGAAGTGGTCTATTTAGTATTGGTATTATATCGACTCTTGCCCATACCATAACTCCGGTACCGAAGCACATTATTAGAGCTCCTTTCAGGATATAACAAATTTATATTCAATTAGTATATTTTAATGAATTAAAAACTCTAAAAGTTTTATTTATTTCATTAATATCTAGTTTATATAATTACTTTCTCGCAAATTCGGCTTGACAAGAAGAATACATCCAATTATACACACTAATATCATACCTAGAGAACTAAAGGTCGTAACAAAAACCAGACCTCGGGTTTTCATTACTATCCCTAGAAGAAAATAGGAAAGTCCTTAAAATAAATATACTGTAAAAAATAATTTTATAAAAATTTGATCATGACTAGAATGAGATAAAACATTAATAAAATAGAATTACATGTATATGTAATTTCTAAACTAATAAACATGTTAATTTAACTTGTTTCGAATTTATTAATTTTATTGCGATTTTATCATATAAAGAGCAAACACTAGACTTATACCAGCATTTATAGACCATATTATGACACTTCTCCATTCGACCAAAGAGGCTAATGCTGCCCCTGGAATTACTCCCATCCAACTTATACCTTAAGAGAGAGACAATGCTAACGACTAGATATGCATGAAGAGTAGATGCCTAAGAAAATATATAATTATATTAATATTAAATATGTCTTTTCAATTTTTAGTAAATACATGTACGTGCATGCAAAAGTTTGAGTAATACTATTCTAATCACTACTAATAAAAGGACCAATAAAATTTACATCGGTTGTGTTTATCATAAATGTGAACAAGACACTAGATGATGCTTGGAAAAGTAAGAAATCTAGTGTTTCTCATTTTCAAAATTTTATTTAAGGATTAGGTTATGATAGGTGCGTCATTCATCTTTCTCCTCTGGGTTGTTAAGGCGATGTCCTTGAAGTGGTCTATTTAGTATTGGTATTATATCGACTCTTGCCCATACCATAACTCCGGTACCGAAGCACATTATTAGAGCTCCTTTCAGGATATAACAAATTTATATTCAATTAGTATATTTTAATGAATTAAAAACTCTAAAAGTTTTATTTATTTCATTAATATCTAGTTTATATAATTACTTTCTCGCAAATTCGGCTTGACAAGAAGAATACATCCAATTATACACACTAATATCATACCTAGAGAACTAAAGGTCGTAACAAAAACCAGACCTCGGGTTTTCATTACTATCCCTAGAAGAAAATAGGAAAGTCCTTAAAATAAAATATACTGTAAAAAATAATTTTATAAAAATTTGATCATGACTAGAATGAGATAAAACATTAATAAAAATAGAATTACATGTATATGTAATTTCTAAACTAATAAACATGTTAATTTAACTTGTTTCGAATTTATTAATTTTATTGCGATTTTATCATATAAAGAGCAAACACTAGACTTATACCAGCATTTATAGACCATATTATGACACTTCTCCATTCGACCAAAGAGGCTAATGCTGCCCCTGGAATTACTCCCATCCAACTTATACCTTAAGAGAGAGACAATGCTAACGACTAGATATGCATGAAGAGTAGATGCCTAAGAAAATATATAATTATATTAATATTAAATATGTCTTTTCAATTTTTAGTAAATACATGTGCGTGCATGCAAAAGTTTGAGTAATACTATTCTAATCACTACTAATAAAAGGACCAATAAAATTTACATCGGTTGTGTTTATCATAAATGTGAACAAGACACTAGATGATGCTTGGAAAAGTAAGAAATCTAGTGTTTCTCATTTTCAAAATTTTATTTAAGGATTAGGTTATGATAGGTGCGTCATTCATCTTTCTCCTCTGGGTTGTTAAGGCGATGTCCTTGAAGTGGTCTATTTAGTATTGGTATTATATCGACTCTTGCCCATACCATAACTCCGGTACCGAAGCACATTATTAGAGCTCCTTTCAGGATATAACAAATTTATATTCAATTAGTATATTTTAATGAATTAAAAACTCTAAAAGTTTTATTTATTTCATTAATATCTAGTTTATATAATTACTTTCTCGCAAATTCGGCTTGACAAGAAGAATACATCCAATTATACACACTAATATCATACCTAGAGAACTAAAGGTCGTAACAAAAACCAGACCTCGGGTTTTCATTACTATCCCTAGAAGAAAATAGGAAAGTCCTTAAAATAAAATATACTGTAAAAAATAATTTTATAAAAATTTGATCATGACTAGAATGAGATAAAACATTAATAAAAATAGAATTACATGTATATGTAATTTCTAAACTAATAAACATGTTAATTTAACTTGTTTCGAATTTATTAATTTTATTGCGATTTTATCATATAAAGAGCAAACACTAGACTTATACCAGCATTTATAGACCATATTATGACACTTCTCCATTCGACCAAAGAGGCTAATGCTGCCCCTGGAATTACTCCCATCCAACTTATACCTTAAGAGAGAGACAATGCTAACGACTAGATATGCATGAAGAGTAGATGCCTAAGAAAATATATAATTATATTAATATTAAATATGTCTTTTCAATTTTTAGTAAATACATGTACGTGCATGCAAAAGTTTGAGTAATACTATTCTAATCACTACTAATAAAAGGACCAATAAAATTTACATCGGTTGTGTTTATCATAAATGTGAACAAGACACTAGATGATGCTTGGAAAAGTAAGAAATCTAGTGTTTCTCATTTTCAAAATTTTATTTAAGGATTAGGTTATGATAGGTGCGTCATTCATCTTTCTCCTCTGGGTTGTTAAGGCGATGTCCTTGAAGTGGTCTATTTAGTATTGGTATTATATCGACTCTTGCCCATACCATAACTCCGGTACCGAAGCACATTATTAGAGCTCCTTTCAGGATATAACAAATTTATATTCAATTAGTATATTTTAATGAATTAAAAACTCTAAAAGTTTTATTTATTTCATTAATATCTAGTTTATATAATTACTTTCTCGCAAATTCGGCTTGACAAGAAGAATACATCCAATTATACACACTAATATCATACCTAGAGAACTAAAGGTCGTAACAAAAACCAGACCTCGGGTTTTCATTACTATCCCTAGAAGAAAATAGGAAAGTCCTTAAAATAAATATACTGTAAAAAATAATTTTATAAAAATTTGATCATGACTAGAATGAGATAAAACATTAATAAAAATAGAATTACATGTATATGTAATTTCTAAACTAATAAATATGTTAATTTAACTTGTTTCGAATTTCTTAATTTTATTGCGATTTTATCATATAAAGAGCAAACACTAGACTTATACCAGCATTTATAGACCATATTATGACACTTCTCCATTCGACCAAAGAGGCTAATGCTGCCCCTGGAATTACTCCCATCCAACTTATACCTTAAGAGAGAGACAATGCTAACGACTAGATATGCATGAAGAGTAGATGCCTAAGAAAATATATAATTATATTAATATTAAATATGTCTTTTCAATTTTTAGTAAATACATGTACGTGCATGCAAAAGTTTGAGTAATACTATTCTAATCACTACTAATAAAAGGACCAATAAAATTTACATCGGTTGTGTTTATCATAAATGTGAACAAGACACTAGATGATGCTTGGAAAAGTAAGAAATCTAGTGTTTCTCATTTTCAAAATTTTATTTAAGGATTAGGTTATGATAGGTGCGTCATTCATCTTTCTCCTCTGGGTTGTTAAGGCGATGTCCTTGAAGTGGTCTATTTAGTATTGGTATTATATCGACTCTTGCCCATACCATAACTCCGGTACCGAAGCACATTATTAGAGCTCCTTTCAGGATATAACAAATTTATATTCAATTAGTATATTTTAATGAATTAAAAACTCTAAAAGTTTTATTTATTTCATTAATATCTAGTTTATATAATTACTTTCTCGCAAATTCGGCTTGACAAGAAGAATACATCCAATTATACACACTAATATCATACCTAGAGAACTAAAGGTCGTAACAAAAACCAGACCTCGGGTTTTCATTACTATCCCTAGAAGAAAATAGGAAAGTCCTTAAAATAAATATACTGTAAAAAATAATTTTATAAAAATTTGATCATGACTAGAATGAGATAAAACATTAATAAAAATAGAATTACATGTATATGTAATTTCTAAACTAATAAACATGTTAATTTAACTTGTTTCGAATTTATTAATTTTATTGCGATTTTATCATATAAAGAGCAAACACTAGACTTATACCAGCATTTATAGACCATATTATGACACTTCTCCATTCGACCAAAGAGGCTAATGCTGCCCCTGGAATTACTCCCATCCAACTTATACCTTAAGAGAGAGACAATGCTAACGACTAGATATGCATGAAGAGTAGATGCCTAAGAAAATATATAATTATATTAATATTAAATATGTCTTTTCAATTTTTAGTAAATACATGTACGTGCATGCAAAAGTTTGAGTAATACTATTCTAATCACTACTAATAAAAGGACCAATAAAATTTACATCGGTTGTGTTTATCATAAATGTGAACAAGACACTAGATGATGCTTGGAAAAGTAAGAAATCTAGTGTTTCTCATTTTCAAAATTTTATTTAAGGATTAGGTTATGATAGGTGCGTCATTCATCTTTCTCCTCTGGGTTGTTAAGGCGATGTCCTTGAAGTGGTCTATTTAGTATTGGTATTATATCGACTCTTGCCCATACCATAACTCCGGTACCGAAGCACATTATTAGAGCTCCTTTCAGGATATAACAAATTTATATTCAATTAGTATATTTTAATGAATTAAAAACTCTAAAAGTTTTATTTATTTCATTAATATCTAGTTTATATAATTACTTTCTCGCAAATTCGGCTTGACAAGAAGAATACATCCAATTATACACACTAATATCATACCTAGAGAACTAAAGGTCGTAACAAAAACCAGACCTCGGGTTTTCATTACTATCCCTAGAAGAAAATAGGAAAGTCCTTAAAATAAATATACTGTAAAAAATAATTTTATAAAAATTTGATCATGACTAGAATGAGATAAAACATTAATAAAAATAGAATTACATGTATATGTAATTTCTAAACTAATAAACATGTTAATTTAACTTGTTTCGAATTTATTAATTTTATTGCGATTTTATCATATAAAGAGCAAACACTAGACTTATACCAGCATTTATAGACCATATTATGACACTTCTCCATTCGACCAAAGAGGCTAATGCTGCCCCTGGAATTACTCCCATCCAACTTATACCTTAAGAGAGAGACAATGCTAACGACTAGATATGCATGAAGAGTAGATGCCTAAGAAAATATATAATTATATTAATATTAAATATGTCTTTTCAATTTTTAGTAAATACATGTACGTGCATGCAAAAGTTTGAGTAATACTATTCTAATCACTACTAATAAAAGGACCAATAAAATTTACATCGGTTGTGTTTATCATAAATGTGAACAAGACACTAGATGATGCTTGGAAAAGTAAGAAATCTAGTGTTTCTCATTTTCAAAATTTTATTTAAGGATTAGGTTATGATAGGTGCGTCATTCATCTTTCTCCTCTGGGTTGTTAAGGCGATGTCCTTGAAGTGGTCTATTTAGTATTGGTATTATATCGACTCTTGCCCATACCATAACTCCGGTACCGAAGCACATTATTAGAGCTCCTTTCAGGATATAACAAATTTATATTCAATTAGTATATTTTAATGAATTAAAAACTCTAAAAGTTTTATTTATTTCATTAATATCTAGTTTATATAATTACTTTCTCGCAAATTCGGCTTGACAAGAAGAATACATCCAATTATACACACTAATATCATACCTAGAGAACTAAAGGTCGTAACAAAAACCAGACCTCGGGTTTTCATTACTATCCCTAGAAGAAAATAGGAAAGTCCTTAAAATAAATATACTGTAAAAAATAATTTTATAAAAATTTGATCATGACTAGAATGAGATAAAACATTAATAAAAATAGAATTACATGTATATGTAATTTCTAAACTAATAAACATGTTAATTTAACTTGTTTCGAATTTATTAATTTTATTGCGATTTTATCATATAAAGAGCAAACACTAGACTTATACCAGCATTTATAGACCATATTATGACACTTCTCCATTCGACCAAAGAGGCTAATGCTGCCCCTGGAATTACTCCCATCCAACTTATACCTTAAGAGAGAGACAATGCTAACGACTAGATATGCATGAAGAGTAGATGCCTAAGAAAATATATAATTATATTAATATTAAATATGTCTTTTCAATTTTTAGTAAATACATGTACGTGCATGCAAAAGTTTGAGTAATACTATTCTAATCACTACTAATAAAAGGACCAATAAAATTTACATCGGTTGTGTTTATCATAAATGTGAACAAGACACTAGATGATGCTTGGAAAAGTAAGAAATCTAGTGTTTCTCATTTTCAAAATTTTATTTAAGGATTAGGTTATGATAGGTGCGTCATTCATCTTTCTCCTCTGGGTTGTTAAGGCGATGTCCTTGAAGTGGTCTATTTAGTATTGGTATTATATCGACTCTTGCCCATACCATAACTCCGGTACCGAAGCACATTATTAGAGCTCCTTTCAGGATATAACAAATTTATATTCAATTAGTATATTTTAATGAATTAAAAACTCTAAAAGTTTTATTTATTTCATTAATATCTAGTTTATATAATTACTTTCTCGCAAATTCGGCTTGACAAGAAGAATACATCCAATTATACACACTAATATCATACCTAGAGAACTAAAGGTCGTAACAAAAACCAGACCTCGGGTTTTCATTACTATCCCTAGAAGAAAATAGGAAAGTCCTTAAAATTAAATATACTGTAAAAAATAATTTTATAAAAATTTGATCATGACTAGAATGATATAAAACATTAATAAAAATAGAATTACATGTATATGTAATTTCTAAACTAATAAACATGTTAATTTAACTTATTTCGAATTTATTAATTTTATTGCGATTTTATCATATAAAGAGCAAACACTAGCTTATACCAGCATTTATAGACCATATTATGACACTTCTCCATTCGACCAAAGAGGCTAATGCTGCCCCTGGAATTACTCCCATCCAACTTATACCTTAAGAGAGAGACAATGCTAACGACTAGATATGCATGAAGAGTAGATGCCTAAGAAAATATATAATTATATTAATATTAAATATGTCTTTTCAATTTTTAGTAAATACATGTACGTGCATGCAAAAGTTTGAGTAATACTATTCTAATCACTACTAATAAAAGGACCAATAAAATTTACATCGGTTGTGTTTATCATAAATGTGAACAAGACACTAGATGATGCTTGGAAAAGTAAGAAATCTAGTGTTTCTCATTTTCAAAATTTTATTTAAGGATTAGGTTATGATAGGTGCGTCATTCATCTTTCTCCTCTGGGTTGTTAAGGCGATGTCCTTGAAGTGGTCTATTTAGTATTGGTATTATATCGACTCTTGCCCATACCATAACTCCGGTACCGAAGCACATTATTAGAGCTCCTTTCAGGATATAACAAATTTATATTCAATTAGTATATTTTAATGAATTAAAAACTCTAAAAGTTTTATTTATTTCATTAATATCTAGTTTATATAATTACTTTCTCGCAAATTCGGCTTGACAAGAAGAATACATCCAATTATACACACTAATATCATACCTAGAGAACTAAAGGTCGTAACAAAAACCAGACCTCGGGTTTTCATTACTATCCCTAGAAGAAAATAGGAAAGTCCTTAAAATTAAATATACTGTAAAAAATAATTTTATAAAAATTTGATCATGACTAGAATGATATAAAACATTAATAAAAATAGAATTACATGTATATGTAATTTCTAAACTAATAAACATGTTAATTTAACTTATTTCGAATTTATTAATTTTATTGCGATTTTATCATATAAAGAGCAAACACTAGCTTATACCAGCATTTATAGACCATATTATGACACTTCTCCATTCGACCAAAGAGGCTAATGCTGCCCCTGGAATTACTCCCATCCAACTTATACCTTAAGAGAGAGACAATGCTAACGACTAGATATGCATGAAGAGTAGATGCCTAAGAAAATATATAATTATATTAATATTAAATATGTCTTTTCAATTTTTAGTAAATACATGTACGTGCATGCAAAAGTTTGAGTAATACTATTCTAATCACTACTAATAAAAGGACCAATAAAATTTACATCGGTTGTGTTTATCATAAATGTGAACAAGACACTAGATGATGCTTGGAAAAGTAAGAAATCTAGTGTTTCTCATTTTCAAAATTTTATTTAAGGATTAGGTTATGATAGGTGCGTCATTCATCTTTCTCCTCTGGGTTGTTAAGGCGATGTCCTTGAAGTGGTCTATTTAGTATTGGTATTATATCGACTCTTGCCCATACCATAACTCCGGTACCGAAGCACATTATTAGAGCTCCTTTCAGGATATAACAAATTTATATTCAATTAGTATATTTTAATGAATTAAAAACTCTAAAAGTTTTATTTATTTCATTAATATCTAGTTTATATAATTACTTTCTCGCAAATTCGGCTTGACAAGAAGAATACATCCAATTATACACACTAATATCATACCTAGAGAACTAAAGGTCGTAACAAAAACCAGACCTCGGGTTTTCATTACTATCCCTAGAAGAAAATAGGAAAGTCCTTAAAATAAATATACTGTAAAAAATAATTTTATAAAAATTTGATCATGACTAGAATGAGATAAAACATTAATAAAAATAGAATTACATGTATATGTAATTTCTAAACTAATAAACATGTTAATTTAACTTGTTTCGAATTTATTAATTTTATTGCGATTTTATCATATAAAGAGCAAACACTAGACTTATACCAGCATTTATAGACCATATTATGACACTTCTCCATTCGACCAAAGAGGCTAATGCTGCCCCTGGAATTACTCCCATCCAACTTATACCTTAAGAGAGAGACAATGCTAACGACTAGATATGCATGAAGAGTAGATGCCTAAGAAAATATATAATTATATTAATATTAAATATGTCTTTTCAATTTTTAGTAAATACATGTACGTGCATGCAAAAGTTTGAGTAATACTATTCTAATCACTACTAATAAAAGGACCAATAAAATTTACATCGGTTGTGTTTATCATAAATGTGAACAAGACACTAGATGATGCTTGGAAAAGTAAGAAATCTAGTGTTTCTCATTTTCAAAATTTTATTTAAGGATTAGGTTATGATAGGTGCGTCATTCATCTTTCTCCTCTGGGTTGTTAAGGCGATGTCCTTGAAGTGGTCTATTTAGTATTGGTATTATATCGACTCTTGCCCATACCATAACTCCGGTACCGAAGCACATTATTAGAGCTCCTTTCAGGATATAACAAATTTATATTCAATTAGTATATTTTAATGAATTAAAAACTCTAAAAGTTTTATTTATTTCATTAATATCTAGTTTATATAATTACTTTCTCGCAAATTCGGCTTGACAAGAAGAATACATCCAATTATACACACTAATATCATACCTAGAGAACTAAAGGTCGTAACAAAAACCAGACCTCGGGTTTTCATTACTATCCCTAGAAGAAAATAGGAAAGTCCTTAAAATAAATATACTGTAAAAAATAATTTTATAAAAATTTGATCATGACTAGAATGAGATAAAACATTAATAAAAATAGAATTACATGTATATGTAATTTCTAAACTAATAAACATGTTAATTTAACTTGTTTCGAATTTATTAATTTTATTGCGATTTTATCATATAAAGAGCAAACACTAGACTTATACCAGCATTTATAGACCATATTATGACACTTCTCCATTCGACCAAAGAGGCTAATGCTGCCCCTGGAATTACTCCCATCCAACTTATACCTTAAGAGAGAGACAATGCTAACGACTAGATATGCATGAAGAGTAGATGCCTAAGAAAATATATAATTATATTAATATTAAATATGTCTTTTCAATTTTTAGTAAATACATGTACGTGCATGCAAAAGTTTGAGTAATACTATTCTAATCACTACTAATAAAAGGACCAATAAAATTTACATCGGTTGTGTTTATCATAAATGTGAACAAGACACTAGATGATGCTTGGAAAAGTAAGAAATCTAGTGTTTCTCATTTTCAAAATTTTATTTAAGGATTAGGTTATGATAGGTGCGTCATTCATCTTTCTCCTCTGGGTTGTTAAGGCGATGTCCTTGAAGTGGTCTATTTAGTATTGGTATTATATCGACTCTTGCCCATACCATAACTCCGGTACCGAAGCACATTATTAGAGCTCCTTTCAGGATATAACAAATTTATATTCAATTAGTATATTTTAATGAATTAAAAACTCTAAAAGTTTTATTTATTTCATTAATATCTAGTTTATATAATTACTTTCTCGCAAATTCGGCTTGACAAGAAGAATACATCCAATTATACACACTAATATCATACCTAGAGAACTAAAGGTCGTAACAAAAACCAGACCTCGGGTTTTCATTACTATCCCTAGAAGAAAATAGGAAAGTCCTTAAAATAAAATATACTGTAAAAAATAATTTTATAAAAATTTGATCATGACTAGAATGAGATAAAACATTAATAAAAATAGAATTACATGTATATGTAATTTCTAAACTAATAAACATGTTAATTTAACTTGTTTCGAATTTATTAATTTTATTGCGATTTTATCATATAAAGAGCAAACACTAGACTTATACCAGCATTTATAGACCATATTATGACACTTCTCCATTCGACCAAAGAGGCTAATGCTGCCCCTGGAATTACTCCCATCCAACTTATACCTTAAGAGAGAGACAATGCTAACGACTAGATATGCATGAAGAGTAGATGCCTAAGAAAATATATAATTATATTAATATTAAATATGTCTTTTCAATTTTTAGTAAATACATGTACGTGCATGCAAAAGTTTGAGTAATACTATTCTAATCACTACTAATAAAAGGACCAATAAAATTTACATCGGTTGTGTTTATCATAAATGTGAACAAGACACTAGATGATGCTTGGAAAAGTAAGAAATCTAGTGTTTCTCATTTTCAAAATTTTATTTAAGGATTAGGTTATGATAGGTGCGTCATTCATCTTTCTCCTCTGGGTTGTTAAGGCGATGTCCTTGAAGTGGTCTATTTAGTATTGGTATTATATCGACTCTTGCCCATACCATAACTCCGGTACCGAAGCACATTATTAGAGCTCCTTTCAGGATATAACAAATTTATATTCAATTAGTATATTTTAATGAATTAAAAACTCTAAAAGTTTTATTTATTTCATTAATATCTAGTTTATATAATTACTTTCTCGCAAATTCGGCTTGACAAGAAGAATACATCCAATTATACACACTAATATCATACCTAGAGAACTAAAGGTCGTAACAAAAACCAGACCTCGGGTTTTCATTACTATCCCTAGAAGAAAATAGGAAAGTCCTTAAAATAAAATATACTGTAAAAAATAATTTTATAAAAATTTGATCATGACTAGAATGAGATAAAACATTAATAAAAATAGAATTACATGTATATGTAATTTCTAAACTAATAAACATGTTAATTTAACTTGTTTCGAATTTATTAATTTTATTGCGATTTTATCATATAAAGAGCAAACACTAGACTTATACCAGCATTTATAGACCATATTATGACACTTCTCCATTCGACCAAAGAGGCTAATGCTGCCCCTGGAATTACTCCCATCCAACTTATACCTTAAGAGAGAGACAATGCTAACGACTAGATATGCATGAAGAGTAGATGCCTAAGAAAATATATAATTATATTAATATTAAATATGTCTTTTCAATTTTTAGTAAATACATGTACGTGCATGCAAAAGTTTGAGTAATACTATTCTAATCACTACTAATAAAAGGACCAATAAAATTTACATCGGTTGTGTTTATCATAAATGTGAACAAGACACTAGATGATGCTTGGAAAAGTAAGAAATCTAGTGTTTCTCATTTTCAAAATTTTATTTAAGGATTAGGTTATGATAGGTGCGTCATTCATCTTTCTCCTCTGGGTTGTTAAGGCGATGTCCTTGAAGTGGTCTATTTAGTATTGGTATTATATCGACTCTTGCCCATACCATAACTCCGGTACCGAAGCACATTATTAGAGCTCCTTTCAGGATATAACAAATTTATATTCAATTAGTATATTTTAATGAATTAAAAACTCTAAAAGTTTTATTTATTTCATTAATATCTAGTTTATATAATTACTTTCTCGCAAATTCGGCTTGACAAGAAGAATACATCCAATTATACACACTAATATCATACCTAGAGAACTAAAGGTCGTAACAAAAACCAGACCTCGGGTTTTCATTACTATCCCTAGAAGAAAATAGGAAAGTCCTTAAAATAAAATATACTGTAAAAAATAATTTTATAAAAATTTGATCATGACTAGAATGAGATAAAACATTAATAAAAATAGAATTACATGTATATGTAATTTCTAAACTAATAAACATGTTAATTTAACTTGTTTCGAATTTATTAATTTTATTGCGATTTTATCATATAAAGAGCAAACACTAGACTTATACCAGCATTTATAGACCATATTATGACACTTCTCCATTCGACCAAAGAGGCTAATGCTGCCCCTGGAATTACTCCCATCCAACTTATACCTTAAGAGAGAGACAATGCTAACGACTAGATATGCATGAAGAGTAGATGCCTAAGAAAATATATAATTATATTAATATTAAATATGTCTTTTCAATTTTTAGTAAATACATGTACGTGCATGCAAAAGTTTGAGTAATACTATTCTAATCACTACTAATAAAAGGACCAATAAAATTTACATCGGTTGTGTTTATCATAAATGTGAACAAGACACTAGATGATGCTTGGAAAAGTAAGAAATCTAGTGTTTCTCATTTTCAAAATTTTATTTAAGGATTAGGTTATGATAGGTGCGTCATTCATCTTTCTCCTCTGGGTTGTTAAGGCGATGTCCTTGAAGTGGTCTATTTAGTATTGGTATTATATCGACTCTTGCCCATACCATAACTCCGGTACCGAAGCACATTATTAGAGCTCCTTTCAGGATATAACAAATTTATATTCAATTAGTATATTTTAATGAATTAAAAACTCTAAAAGTTTTATTTATTTCATTAATATCTAGTTTATATAATTACTTTCTCGCAAATTCGGCTTGACAAGAAGAATACATCCAATTATACACACTAATATCATACCTAGAGAACTAAAGGTCGTAACAAAAACCAGACCTCGGGTTTTCATTACTATCCCTAGAAGAAAATAGGAAAGTCCTTAAAATAAAATATACTGTAAAAAATAATTTTATAAAAATTTGATCATGACTAGAATGAGATAAAACATTAATAAAAATAGAATTACATGTATATGTAATTTCTAAACTAATAAACATGTTAATTTAACTTGTTTCGAATTTATTAATTTTATTGCGATTTTATCATATAAAGAGCAAACACTAGACTTATACCAGCATTTATAGACCATATTATGACACTTCTCCATTCGACCAAAGAGGCTAATGCTGCCCCTGGAATTACTCCCATCCAACTTATACCTTAAGAGAGAGACAATGCTAACGACTAGATATGCATGAAGAGTAGATGCCTAAGAAAATATATAATTATATTAATATTAAATATGTCTTTTCAATTTTTAGTAAATACATGTACGTGCATGCAAAAGTTTGAGTAATACTATTCTAATCACTACTAATAAAAGGACCAATAAAATTTACATCGGTTGTGTTTATCATAAATGTGAACAAGACACTAGATGATGCTTGGAAAAGTAAGAAATCTAGTGTTTCTCATTTTCAAAATTTTATTTAAGGATTAGGTTATGATAGGTGCGTCATTCATCTTTCTCCTCTGGGTTGTTAAGGCGATGTCCTTGAAGTGGTCTATTTAGTATTGGTATTATATCGACTCTTGCCCATACCATAACTCCGGTACCGAAGCACATTATTAGAGCTCCTTTCAGGATATAACAAATTTATATTCAATTAGTATATTTTAATGAATTAAAAACTCTAAAAGTTTTATTTATTTCATTAATATCTAGTTTATATAATTACTTTCTCGCAAATTCGGCTTGACAAGAAGAATACATCCAATTATACACACTAATATCATACCTAGAGAACTAAAGGTCGTAACAAAAACCAGACCTCGGGTTTTCATTACTATCCCTAGAAGAAAATAGGAAAGTCCTTAAAATAAATATACTGTAAAAAATAATTTTATAAAAATTTGATCATGACTAGAATGAGATAAAACATTAATAAAAATGAATTACATGTATATGTAATTTCTAAACTAATAAACATGTTAATTTAACTTGTTTCGAATTTATTAATTTTATTGCGATTTTATCATATAAAGAGCAAACACTAGACTTATACCAGCATTTATAGACCATATTATGACACTTCTCCATTCGACCAAAGAGGCTAATGCTGCCCCTGGAATTACTCCCATCCAACTTATACCTTAAGAGAGAGACAATGCTAACGACTAGATATGCATGAAGAGTAGATGCCTAAGAAAATATATAATTATATTAATATTAAATATGTCTTTTCAATTTTTAGTAAATACATGTACGTGCATGCAAAAGTTTGAGTAATACTATTCTAATCACTACTAATAAAAGGACCAATAAAATTTACATCGGTTGTGTTTATCATAAATGTGAACAAGACACTAGATGATGCTTGGAAAAGTAAGAAATCTAGTGTTTCTCATTTTCAAAATTTTATTTAAGGATTAGGTTATGATAGGTGCGTCATTCATCTTTCTCCTCTGGGTTGTTAAGGCGATGTCCTTGAAGTGGTCTATTTAGTATTGGTATTATATCGACTCTTGCCCATACCATAACTCCGGTACCGAAGCACATTATTAGAGCTCCTTTCAGGATATAACAAATTTATATTCAATTAGTATATTTTAATGAATTAAAAACTCTAAAAGTTTTATTTATTTCATTAATATCTAGTTTATATAATTACTTTCTCGCAAATTCGGCTTGACAAGAAGAATACATCCAATTATACACACTAATATCATACCTAGAGAACTAAAGGTCGTAACAAAAACCAGACCTCGGGTTTTCATTACTATCCCTAGAAGAAAATAGGAAAGTCCTTAAAATAAATATACTGTAAAAAATAATTTTATAAAAATTTGATCATGACTAGAATGAGATAAAACATTAATAAAAATAGAATTACATGTATATGTAATTTCTAAACTAATAAACATGTTAATTTAACTTGTTTCGAATTTATTAATTTTATTGCGATTTTATCATATAAAGAGCAAACACTAGACTTATACCAGCATTTATAGACCATATTATGACACTTCTCCATTCGACCAAAGAGGCTAATGCTGCCCCTGGAATTACTCCCATCCAACTTATACCTTAAGAGAGAGACAATGCTAACGACTAGATATGCATGAAGAGTAGATGCCTAAGAAAATATATAATTATATTAATATTAAATATGTCTTTTCAATTTTTAGTAAATACATGTACGTGCATGCAAAAGTTTGAGTAATACTATTCTAATCACTACTAATAAAAGGACCAATAAAATTTACATCGGTTGTGTTTATCATAAATGTGAACAAGACACTAGATGATGCTTGGAAAAGTAAGAAATCTAGTGTTTCTCATTTTCAAAATTTTATTTAAGGATTAGGTTATGATAGGTGCGTCATTCATCTTTCTCCTCTGGGTTGTTAAGGCGATGTCCTTGAAGTGGTCTATTTAGTATTGGTATTATATCGACTCTTGCCCATACCATAACTCCGGTACCGAAGCACATTATTAGAGCTCCTTTCAGGATATAACAAATTTATATTCAATTAGTATATTTTAATGAATTAAAAACTCTAAAAGTTTTATTTATTTCATTAATATCTAGTTTATATAATTACTTTCTCGCAAATTCGGCTTGACAAGAAGAATACATCCAATTATACACACTAATATCATACCTAGAGAACTAAAGGTCGTAACAAAAACCAGACCTCGGGTTTTCATTACTATCCCTAGAAGAAAATAGGAAAGTCCTTAAAATAAAATATACTGTAAAAAATAATTTTATAAAAATTTGATCATGACTAGAATGAGATAAAACATTAATAAAAATAGAATTACATGTATATGTAATTTCTAAACTAATAAACATGTTAATTTAACTTGTTTCGAATTTATTAATTTTATTGCGATTTTATCATATAAAGAGCAAACACTAGACTTATACCAGCATTTATAGACCATATTATGACACTTCTCCATTCGACCAAAGAGGCTAATGCTGCCCCTGGAATTACTCCCATCCAACTTATACCTTAAGAGAGAGACAATGCTAACGACTAGATATGCATGAAGAGTAGATGCCTAAGAAAATATATAATTATATTAATATTAAATATGTCTTTTCAATTTTTAGTAAATACATGTACGTGCATGCAAAAGTTTGAGTAATACTATTCTAATCACTACTAATAAAAGGACCAATAAAATTTACATCGGTTGTGTTTATCATAAATGTGAACAAGACACTAGATGATGCTTGGAAAAGTAAGAAATCTAGTGTTTCTCATTTTCAAAATTTTATTTAAGGATTAGGTTATGATAGGTGCGTCATTCATCTTTCTCCTCTGGGTTGTTAAGGCGATGTCCTTGAAGTGGTCTATTTAGTATTGGTATTATATCGACTCTTGCCCATACCATAACTCCGGTACCGAAGCACATTATTAGAGCTCCTTTCAGGATATAACAAATTTATATTCAATTAGTATATTTTAATGAATTAAAAACTCTAAAAGTTTTATTTATTTCATTAATATCTAGTTTATATAATTACTTTCTCGCAAATTCGGCTTGACAAGAAGAATACATCCAATTATACACACTAATATCATACCTAGAGAACTAAAGGTCGTAACAAAAACCAGACCTCGGGTTTTCATTACTATCCCTAGAAGAAAATAGGAAAGTCCTTAAAATAAATATACTGTAAAAAATAATTTTATAAAAATTTGATCATGACTAGAATGAGATAAAACATTAATAAAAATAGAATTACATGTATATGTAATTTCTAAACTAATAAACATGTTAATTTAACTTGTTTCGAATTTATTAATTTTATTGCGATTTTATCATATAAAGAGCAAACACTAGACTTATACCAGCATTTATAGACCATATTATGACACTTCTCCATTCGACCAAAGAGGCTAATGCTGCCCCTGGAATTACTCCCATCCAACTTATACCTTAAGAGAGAGACAATGCTAACGACTAGATATGCATGAAGAGTAGATGCCTAAGAAAATATATAATTATATTAATATTAAATATGTCTTTTCAATTTTTAGTAAATACATGTACGTGCATGCAAAAGTTTGAGTAATACTATTCTAATCACTACTAATAAAAGGACCAATAAAATTTACATCGGTTGTGTTTATCATAAATGTGAACAAGACACTAGATGATGCTTGGAAAAGTAAGAAATCTAGTGTTTCTCATTTTCAAAATTTTATTTAAGGATTAGGTTATGATAGGTGCGTCATTCATCTTTCTCCTCTGGGTTGTTAAGGCGATGTCCTTGAAGTGGTCTATTTAGTATTGGTATTATATCGACTCTTGCCCATACCATAACTCCGGTACCGAAGCACATTATTAGAGCTCCTTTCAGGATATAACAAATTTATATTCAATTAGTATATTTTAATGAATTAAAAACTCTAAAAGTTTTATTTATTTCATTAATATCTAGTTTATATAATTACTTTCTCGCAAATTCGGCTTGACAAGAAGAATACATCCAATTATACACACTAATATCATACCTAGAGAACTAAAGGTCGTAACAAAAACCAGACCTCGGGTTTTCATTACTATCCCTAGAAGAAAATAGGAAAGTCCTTAAAATAAATATACTGTAAAAAATAATTTTATAAAAATTTGATCATGACTAGAATGAGATAAAACATTAATAAAAATAGAATTACATGTATATGTAATTTCTAAACTAATAAACATGTTAATTTAACTTGTTTCGAATTTATTAATTTTATTGCGATTTTATCATATAAAGAGCAAACACTAGACTTATACCAGCATTTATAGACCATATTATGACACTTCTCCATTCGACCAAAGAGGCTAATGCTGCCCCTGGAATTACTCCCATCCAACTTATACCTTAAGAGAGAGACAATGCTAACGACTAGATATGCATGAAGAGTAGATGCCTAAGAAAATATATAATTATATTAATATTAAATATGTCTTTTCAATTTTTAGTAAATACATGTACGTGCATGCAAAAGTTTGAGTAATACTATTCTAATCACTACTAATAAAAGGACCAATAAAATTTACATCGGTTGTGTTTATCATAAATGTGAACAAGACACTAGATGATGCTTGGAAAAGTAAGAAATCTAGTGTTTCTCATTTTCAAAATTTTATTTAAGGATTAGGTTATGATAGGTGCGTCATTCATCTTTCTCCTCTGGGTTGTTAAGGCGATGTCCTTGAAGTGGTCTATTTAGTATTGGTATTATATCGACTCTTGCCCATACCATAACTCCGGTACCGAAGCACATTATTAGAGCTCCTTTCAGGATATAACAAATTTATATTCAATTAGTATATTTTAATGAATTAAAAACTCTAAAAGTTTTATTTATTTCATTAATATCTAGTTTATATAATTACTTTCTCGCAAATTCGGCTTGACAAGAAGAATACATCCAATTATACACACTAATATCATACCTAGAGAACTAAAGGTCGTAACAAAAACCAGACCTCGGGTTTTCATTACTATCCCTAGAAGAAAATAGGAAAGTCCTTAAAATAAAATATACTGTAAAAAATAATTTTATAAAAATTTGATCATGACTAGAATGAGATAAAACATTAATAAAAATAGAATTACATGTATATGTAATTTCTAAACTAATAAACATGTTAATTTAACTTGTTTCGAATTTATTAATTTTATTGCGATTTTATCATATAAAGAGCAAACACTAGACTTATACCAGCATTTATAGACCATATTATGACACTTCTCCATTCGACCAAAGAGGCTAATGCTGCCCCTGGAATTACTCCCATCCAACTTATACCTTAAGAGAGAGACAATGCTAACGACTAGATATGCATGAAGAGTAGATGCCTAAGAAAATATATAATTATATTAATATTAAATATGTCTTTTCAATTTTTAGTAAATACATGTACGTGCATGCAAAAGTTTGAGTAATACTATTCTAATCACTACTAATAAAAGGACCAATAAAATTTACATCGGTTGTGTTTATCATAAATGTGAACAAGACACTAGATGATGCTTGGAAAAGTAAGAAATCTAGTGTTTCTCATTTTCAAAATTTTATTTAAGGATTAGGTTATGATAGGTGCGTCATTCATCTTTCTCCTCTGGGTTGTTAAGGCGATGTCCTTGAAGTGGTCTATTTAGTATTGGTATTATATCGACTCTTGCCCATACCATAACTCCGGTACCGAAGCACATTATTAGAGCTCCTTTCAGGATATAACAAATTTATATTCAATTAGTATATTTTAATGAATTAAAAACTCTAAAAGTTTTATTTATTTCATTAATATCTAGTTTATATAATTACTTTCTCGCAAATTCGGCTTGACAAGAAGAATACATCCAATTATACACACTAATATCATACCTAGAGAACTAAAGGTCGTAACAAAAACCAGACCTCGGGTTTTCATTACTATCCCTAGAAGAAAATAGGAAAGTCCTTAAAATAAAATATACTGTAAAAAATAATTTTATAAAAATTTGATCATGACTAGAATGAGATAAAACATTAATAAAAATAGAATTACATGTATATGTAATTTCTAAACTAATAAACATGTTAATTTAACTTGTTTCGAATTTATTAATTTTATTGCGATTTTATCATATAAAGAGCAAACACTAGACTTATACCAGCATTTATAGACCATATTATGACACTTCTCCATTCGACCAAAGAGGCTAATGCTGCCCCTGGAATTACTCCCATCCAACTTATACCTTAAGAGAGAGACAATGCTAACGACTAGATATGCATGAAGAGTAGATGCCTAAGAAAATATATAATTATATTAATATTAAATATGTCTTTTCAATTTTTAGTAAATACATGTACGTGCATGCAAAAGTTTGAGTAATACTATTCTAATCACTACTAATAAAAGGACCAATAAAATTTACATCGGTTGTGTTTATCATAAATGTGAACAAGACACTAGATGATGCTTGGAAAAGTAAGAAATCTAGTGTTTCTCATTTTCAAAATTTTATTTAAGGATTAGGTTATGATAGGTGCGTCATTCATCTTTCTCCTCTGGGTTGTTAAGGCGATGTCCTTGAAGTGGTCTATTTAGTATTGGTATTATATCGACTCTTGCCCATACCATAACTCCGGTACCGAAGCACATTATTAGAGCTCCTTTCAGGATATAACAAATTTATATTCAATTAGTATATTTTAATGAATTAAAAACTCTAAAAGTTTTATTTATTTCATTAATATCTAGTTTATATAATTACTTTCTCGCAAATTCGGCTTGACAAGAAGAATACATCCAATTATACACACTAATATCATACCTAGAGAACTAAAGGTCGTAACAAAAACCAGACCTCGGGTTTTCATTACTATCCCTAGAAGAAAATAGGAAAGTCCTTAAAATAAAATATACTGTAAAAAATAATTTTATAAAAATTTGATCATGACTAGAATGAGATAAAACATTAATAAAAATAGAATTACATGTATATGTAATTTCTAAACTAATAAACATGTTAATTTAACTTGTTTCGAATTTATTAATTTTATTGCGATTTTATCATATAAAGAGCAAACACTAGACTTATACCAGCATTTATAGACCATATTATGACACTTCTCCATTCGACCAAAGAGGCTAATGCTGCCCCTGGAATTACTCCCATCCAACTTATACCTTAAGAGAGAGACAATGCTAACGACTAGATATGCATGAAGAGTAGATGCCTAAGAAAATATATAATTATATTAATATTAAATATGTCTTTTCAATTTTTAGTAAATACATGTACGTGCATGCAAAAGTTTGAGTAATACTATTCTAATCACTACTAATAAAAGGACCAATAAAATTTACATCGGTTGTGTTTATCATAAATGTGAACAAGACACTAGATGATGCTTGGAAAAGTAAGAAATCTAGTGTTTCTCATTTTCAAAATTTTATTTAAGGATTAGGTTATGATAGGTGCGTCATTCATCTTTCTCCTCTGGGTTGTTAAGGCGATGTCCTTGAAGTGGTCTATTTAGTATTGGTATTATATCGACTCTTGCCCATACCATAACTCCGGTACCGAAGCACATTATTAGAGCTCCTTTCAGGATATAACAAATTTATATTCAATTAGTATATTTTAATGAATTAAAAACTCTAAAAGTTTTATTTATTTCATTAATATCTAGTTTATATAATTACTTTCTCGCAAATTCGGCTTGACAAGAAGAATACATCCAATTATACACACTAATATCATACCTAGAGAACTAAAGGTCGTAACAAAAACCAGACCTCGGGTTTTCATTACTATCCCTAGAAGAAAATAGGAAAGTCCTTAAAATAAAATATACTGTAAAAAATAATTTTATAAAAATTTGATCATGACTAGAATGAGATAAAACATTAATAAAAATAGAATTACATGTATATGTAATTTCTAAACTAATAAACATGTTAATTTAACTTGTTTCGAATTTATTAATTTTATTGCGATTTTATCATATAAAGAGCAAACACTAGACTTATACCAGCATTTATAGACCATATTATGACACTTCTCCATTCGACCAAAGAGGCTAATGCTGCCCCTGGAATTACTCCCATCCAACTTATACCTTAAGAGAGAGACAATGCTAACGACTAGATATGCATGAAGAGTAGATGCCTAAGAAAATATATAATTATATTAATATTAAATATGTCTTTTCAATTTTTAGTAAATACATGTACGTGCATGCAAAAGTTTGAGTAATACTATTCTAATCACTACTAATAAAAGGACCAATAAAATTTACATCGGTTGTGTTTATCATAAATGTGAACAAGACACTAGATGATGCTTGGAAAAGTAAGAAATCTAGTGTTTCTCATTTTCAAAATTTTATTTAAGGATTAGGTTATGATAGGTGCGTCATTCATCTTTCTCCTCTGGGTTGTTAAGGCGATGTCCTTGAAGTGGTCTATTTAGTATTGGTATTATATCGACTCTTGCCCATACCATAACTCCGGTACCGAAGCACATTATTAGAGCTCCTTTCAGGATATAACAAATTTATATTCAATTAGTATATTTTAATGAATTAAAAACTCTAAAAGTTTTATTTATTTCATTAATATCTAGTTTATATAATTACTTTCTCGCAAATTCGGCTTGACAAGAAGAATACATCCAATTATACACACTAATATCATACCTAGAGAACTAAAGGTCGTAACAAAAACCAGACCTCGGGTTTTCATTACTATCCCTAGAAGAAAATAGGAAAGTCCTTAAAATAAAATATACTGTAAAAAATAATTTTATAAAAATTTGATCATGACTAGAATGAGATAAAACATTAATAAAAAGAATTACATGTATATGTAATTTCTAAACTAATAAACATGTTAATTTAACTTGTTTCGAATTTATTAATTTTATTGCGATTTTATCATATAAAGAGCAAACACTAGACTTATACCAGCATTTATAGACCATATTATGACACTT
This sequence comes from Lathyrus oleraceus, assembly GCF_024323335.1. Lineage (NCBI taxonomy): Eukaryota > Viridiplantae > Streptophyta > Magnoliopsida > Fabales > Fabaceae > Lathyrus > Lathyrus oleraceus. The sequence goes on along the minus strand of NW_026112680.1, from coordinate 37,071 downwards.
CTCCATTCGACCAAAGAGGCTAATGCTGCCCCTGGAATTACTCCCATCCAACTTATACCTTAAGAGAGAGACAATGCTAACGACTAGATATGCATGAAGAGTAGATGCCTAAGAAAATATATAATTATATTAATATTAAATATGTCTTTTCAATTTTTAGTAAATACATGTACGTGCATGCAAAAGTTTGAGTAATACTATTCTAATCACTACTAATAAAAGGACCAATAAAATTTACATCGGTTGTGTTTATCATAAATGTGAACAAGACACTAGATGATGCTTGGAAAAGTAAGAAATCTAGTGTTTCTCATTTTCAAAATTTTATTTAAGGATTAGGTTATGATAGGTGCGTCATTCATCTTTCTCCTCTGGGTTGTTAAGGCGATGTCCTTGAAGTGGTCTATTTAGTATTGGTATTATATCGACTCTTGCCCATACCATAACTCCGGTACCGAAGCACATTATTAGAGCTCCTTTCAGGATATAACAAATTTATATTCAATTAGTATATTTTAATGAATTAAAAACTCTAAAAGTTTTATTTATTTCATTAATATCTAGTTTATATAATTACTTTCTCGCAAATTCGGCTTGACAAGAAGAATACATCCAATTATACACACTAATATCATACCTAGAGAACTAAAGGTCGTAACAAAAACCAGACCTCGGGTTTTCATTACTATCCCTAGAAGAAAATAGGAAAGTCCTTAAAATAAAATATACTGTAAAAAATAATTTTATAAAAATTTGATCATGACTAGAATGAGATAAAACATTAATAAAAATGGAATTACATGTATATGTAATTTCTAAACTAATAAACATGTTAATTTAACTTGTTTCGAATTTATTAATTTTATTGCGATTTTATCATATAAAGAGCAAACACTAGACTTATACCAGCATTTATAGACCATATTATGACACTTCTCCATTCGACCAAAGAGGCTAATGCTGCCCCTGGAATTACTCCCATCCAACTTATACCTTAAGAGAGAGACAATGCTAACGACTAGATATGCATGAAGAGTAGATGCCTAAGAAAATATATAATTATATTAATATTAAATATGTCTTTTCAATTTTTAGTAAATACATGTACGTGCATGCAAAAGTTTGAGTAATACTATTCTAATCACTACTAATAAAAGGACCAATAAAATTTACATCGGTTGTGTTTATCATAAATGTGAACAAGACACTAGATGATGCTTGGAAAAGTAAGAAATCTAGTGTTTCTCATTTTCAAAATTTTATTTAAGGATTAGGTTATGATAGGTGCGTCATTCATCTTTCTCCTCTGGGTTGTTAAGGCGATGTCCTTGAAGTGGTCTATTTAGTATTGGTATTATATCGACTCTTGCCCATACCATAACTCCGGTACCGAAGCACATTATTAGAGCTCCTTTCAGGATATAACAAATTTATATTCAATTAGTATATTTTAATGAATTAAAAACTCTAAAAGTTTTATTTATTTCATTAATATCTAGTTTATATAATTACTTTCTCGCAAATTCGGCTTGACAAGAAGAATACATCCAATTATACACACTAATATCATACCTAGAGAACTAAAGGTCGTAACAAAAACCAGACCTCGGGTTTTCATTACTATCCCTAGAAGAAAATAGGAAAGTCCTTAAAATAAAATATACTGTAAAAAATAATTTTATAAAAATTTGATCATGACTAGAATGAGATAAAACATTAATAAAAATGGAATTACATGTATATGTAATTTCTAAACTAATAAACATGTTAATTTAACTTGTTTCGAATTTATTAATTTTATTGCGATTTTATCATATAAAGAGCAAACACTAGACTTATACCAGCATTTATAGACCATATTATGACACTTCTCCATTCGACCAAAGAGGCTAATGCTGCCCCTGGAATTACTCCCATCCAACTTATACCTTAAGAGAGAGACAATGCTAACGACTAGATATGCATGAAGAGTAGATGCCTAAGAAAATATATAATTATATTAATATTAAATATGTCTTTTCAATTTTTAGTAAATACATGTACGTGCATGCAAAAGTTTGAGTAATACTATTCTAATCACTACTAATAAAAGGACCAATAAAATTTACATCGGTTGTGTTTATCATAAATGTGAACAAGACACTAGATGATGCTTGGAAAAGTAAGAAATCTAGTGTTTCTCATTTTCAAAATTTTATTTAAGGATTAGGTTATGATAGGTGCGTCATTCATCTTTCTCCTCTGGGTTGTTAAGGCGATGTCCTTGAAGTGGTCTATTTAGTATTGGTATTATATCGACTCTTGCCCATACCATAACTCCGGTACCGAAGCACATTATTAGAGCTCCTTTCAGGATATAACAAATTTATATTCAATTAGTATATTTTAATGAATTAAAAACTCTAAAAGTTTTATTTATTTCATTAATATCTAGTTTATATAATTACTTTCTCGCAAATTCGGCTTGACAAGAAGAATACATCCAATTATACACACTAATATCATACCTAGAGAACTAAAGGTCGTAACAAAAACCAGACCTCGGGTTTTCATTACTATCCCTAGAAGAAAATAGGAAAGTCCTTAAAATAAAATATACTGTAAAAAATAATTTTATAAAAATTTGATCATGACTAGAATGAGATAAAACATTAATAAAAATAGAATTACATGTATATGTAATTTCTAAACTAATAAACATGTTAATTTAACTTGTTTCGAATTTATTAATTTTATTGCGATTTTATCATATAAAGAGCAAACACTAGACTTATACCAGCATTTATAGACCATATTATGACACTTCTCCATTCGACCAAAGAGGCTAATGCTGCCCCTGGAATTACTCCCATCCAACTTATACCTTAAGAGAGAGACAATGCTAACGACTAGATATGCATGAAGAGTAGATGCCTAAGAAAATATATAATTATATTAATATTAAATATGTCTTTTCAATTTTTAGTAAATACATGTACGTGCATGCAAAAGTTTGAGTAATACTATTCTAATCACTACTAATAAAAGGACCAATAAAATTTACATCGGTTGTGTTTATCATAAATGTGAACAAGACACTAGATGATGCTTGGAAAAGTAAGAAATCTAGTGTTTCTCATTTTCAAAATTTTATTTAAGGATTAGGTTATGATAGGTGCGTCATTCATCTTTCTCCTCTGGGTTGTTAAGGCGATGTCCTTGAAGTGGTCTATTTAGTATTGGTATTATATCGACTCTTGCCCATACCATAACTCCGGTACCGAAGCACATTATTAGAGCTCCTTTCAGGATATAACAAATTTATATTCAATTAGTATATTTTAATGAATTAAAAACTCTAAAAGTTTTATTTATTTCATTAATATCTAGTTTATATAATTACTTTCTCGCAAATTCGGCTTGACAAGAAGAATACATCCAATTATACACACTAATATCATACCTAGAGAACTAAAGGTCGTAACAAAAACCAGACCTCGGGTTTTCATTACTATCCCTAGAAGAAAATAGGAAAGTCCTTAAAATAAAATATACTGTAAAAAATAATTTTATAAAAATTTGATCATGACTAGAATGAGATAAAACATTAATAAAAATGGAATTACATGTATATGTAATTTCTAAACTAATAAACATGTTAATTTAACTTGTTTCGAATTTATTAATTTTATTGCGATTTTATCATATAAAGAGCAAACACTAGACTTATACCAGCATTTATAGACCATATTATGACACTTCTCCATTCGACCAAAGAGGCTAATGCTGCCCCTGGAATTACTCCCATCCAACTTATACCTTAAGAGAGAGACAATGCTAACGACTAGATATGCATGAAGAGTAGATGCCTAAGAAAATATATAATTATATTAATATTAAATATGTCTTTTCAATTTTTAGTAAATACATGTACGTGCATGCAAAAGTTTGAGTAATACTATTCTAATCACTACTAATAAAAGGACCAATAAAATTTACATCGGTTGTGTTTATCATAAATGTGAACAAGACACTAGATGATGCTTGGAAAAGTAAGAAATCTAGTGTTTCTCATTTTCAAAATTTTATTTAAGGATTAGGTTATGATAGGTGCGTCATTCATCTTTCTCCTCTGGGTTGTTAAGGCGATGTCCTTGAAGTGGTCTATTTAGTATTGGTATTATATCGACTCTTGCCCATACCATAACTCCGGTACCGAAGCACATTATTAGAGCTCCTTTCAGGATATAACAAATTTATATTCAATTAGTATATTTTAATGAATTAAAAACTCTAAAAGTTTTATTTATTTCATTAATATCTAGTTTATATAATTACTTTCTCGCAAATTCGGCTTGACAAGAAGAATACATCCAATTATACACACTAATATCATACCTAGAGAACTAAAGGTCGTAACAAAAACCAGACCTCGGGTTTTCATTACTATCCCTAGAAGAAAATAGGAAAGTCCTTAAAATAAAATATACTGTAAAAAATAATTTTATAAAAATTTGATCATGACTAGAATGAGATAAAACATTAATAAAAATGGAATTACATGTATATGTAATTTCTAAACTAATAAACATGTTAATTTAACTTGTTTCGAATTTATTAATTTTATTGCGATTTTATCATATAAAGAGCAAACACTAGACTTATACCAGCATTTATAGACCATATTATGACACTTCTCCATTCGACCAAAGAGGCTAATGCTGCCCCTGGAATTACTCCCATCCAACTTATACCTTAAGAGAGAGACAATGCTAACGACTAGATATGCATGAAGAGTAGATGCCTAAGAAAATATATAATTATATTAATATTAAATATGTCTTTTCAATTTTTAGTAAATACATGTACGTGCATGCAAAAGTTTGAGTAATACTATTCTAATCACTACTAATAAAAGGACCAATAAAATTTACATCGGTTGTGTTTATCATAAATGTGAACAAGACACTAGATGATGCTTGGAAAAGTAAGAAATCTAGTGTTTCTCATTTTCAAAATTTTATTTAAGGATTAGGTTATGATAGGTGCGTCATTCATCTTTCTCCTCTGGGTTGTTAAGGCGATGTCCTTGAAGTGGTCTATTTAGTATTGGTATTATATCGACTCTTGCCCATACCATAACTCCGGTACCGAAGCACATTATTAGAGCTCCTTTCAGGATATAACAAATTTATATTCAATTAGTATATTTTAATGAATTAAAAACTCTAAAAGTTTTATTTATTTCATTAATATCTAGTTTATATAATTACTTTCTCGCAAATTCGGCTTGACAAGAAGAATACATCCAATTATACACACTAATATCATACCTAGAGAACTAAAGGTCGTAACAAAAACCAGACCTCGGGTTTTCATTACTATCCCTAGAAGAAAATAGGAAAGTCCTTAAAATAAAATATACTGTAAAAAATAATTTTATAAAAATTTGATCATGACTAGAATGAGATAAAACATTAATAAAAATGGAATTACATGTATATGTAATTTCTAAACTAATAAACATGTTAATTTAACTTGTTTCGAATTTATTAATTTTATTGCGATTTTATCATATAAAGAGCAAACACTAGACTTATACCAGCATTTATAGACCATATTATGACACTTCTCCATTCGACCAAAGAGGCTAATGCTGCCCCTGGAATTACTCCCATCCAACTTATACCTTAAGAGAGAGACAATGCTAACGACTAGATATGCATGAAGAGTAGATGCCTAAGAAAATATATAATTATATTAATATTAAATATGTCTTTTCAATTTTTAGTAAATACATGTACGTGCATGCAAAAGTTTGAGTAATACTATTCTAATCACTACTAATAAAAGGACCAATAAAATTTACATCGGTTGTGTTTATCATAAATGTGAACAAGACACTAGATGATGCTTGGAAAAGTAAGAAATCTAGTGTTTCTCATTTTCAAAATTTTATTTAAGGATTAGGTTATGATAGGTGCGTCATTCATCTTTCTCCTCTGGGTTGTTAAGGCGATGTCCTTGAAGTGGTCTATTTAGTATTGGTATTATATCGACTCTTGCCCATACCATAACTCCGGTACCGAAGCACATTATTAGAGCTCCTTTCAGGATATAACAAATTTATATTCAATTAGTATATTTTAATGAATTAAAAACTCTAAAAGTTTTATTTATTTCATTAATATCTAGTTTATATAATTACTTTCTCGCAAATTCGGCTTGACAAGAAGAATACATCCAATTATACACACTAATATCATACCTAGAGAACTAAAGGTCGTAACAAAAACCAGACCTCGGGTTTTCATTACTATCCCTAGAAGAAAATAGGAAAGTCCTTAAAATAAAATATACTGTAAAAAATAATTTTATAAAAATTTGATCATGACTAGAATGAGATAAAACATTAATAAAAATGGAATTACATGTATATGTAATTTCTAAACTAATAAACATGTTAATTTAACTTGTTTCGAATTTATTAATTTTATTGCGATTTTATCATATAAAGAGCAAACACTAGACTTATACCAGCATTTATAGACCATATTATGACACTTCTCCATTCGACCAAAGAGGCTAATGCTGCCCCTGGAATTACTCCCATCCAACTTATACCTTAAGAGAGAGACAATGCTAACGACTAGATATGCATGAAGAGTAGATGCCTAAGAAAATATATAATTATATTAATATTAAATATGTCTTTTCAATTTTTAGTAAATACATGTACGTGCATGCAAAAGTTTGAGTAATACTATTCTAATCACTACTAATAAAAGGACCAATAAAATTTACATCGGTTGTGTTTATCATAAATGTGAACAAGACACTAGATGATGCTTGGAAAAGTAAGAAATCTAGTGTTTCTCATTTTCAAAATTTTATTTAAGGATTAGGTTATGATAGGTGCGTCATTCATCTTTCTCCTCTGGGTTGTTAAGGCGATGTCCTTGAAGTGGTCTATTTAGTATTGGTATTATATCGACTCTTGCCCATACCATAACTCCGGTACCGAAGCACATTATTAGAGCTCCTTTCAGGATATAACAAATTTATATTCAATTAGTATATTTTAATGAATTAAAAACTCTAAAAGTTTTATTTATTTCATTAATATCTAGTTTATATAATTACTTTCTCGCAAATTCGGCTTGACAAGAAGAATACATCCAATTATACACACTAATATCATACCTAGAGAACTAAAGGTCGTAACAAAAACCAGACCTCGGGTTTTCATTACTATCCCTAGAAGAAAATAGGAAAGTCCTTAAAATAAAATATACTGTAAAAAATAATTTTATAAAAATTTGATCATGACTAGAATGAGATAAAACATTAATAAAAATGGAATTACATGTATATGTAATTTCTAAACTAATAAACATGTTAATTTAACTTGTTTCGAATTTATTAATTTTATTGCGATTTTATCATATAAAGAGCAAACACTAGACTTATACCAGCATTTATAGACCATATTATGACACTTCTCCATTCGACCAAAGAGGCTAATGCTGCCCCTGGAATTACTCCCATCCAACTTATACCTTAAGAGAGAGACAATGCTAACGACTAGATATGCATGAAGAGTAGATGCCTAAGAAAATATATAATTATATTAATATTAAATATGTCTTTTCAATTTTTAGTAAATACATGTGCGTGCATGCAAAAGTTTGAGTAATACTATTCTAATCACTACTAATAAAAGGACCAATAAAATTTACATCGGTTGTGTTTATCATAAATGTGAACAAGACACTAGATGATGCTTGGAAAAGTAAGAAATCTAGTGTTTCTCATTTTCAAAATTTTATTTAAGGATTAGGTTATGATAGGTGCGTCATTCATCTTTCTCCTCTGGGTTGTTAAGGCGATGTCCTTGAAGTGGTCTATTTAGTATTGGTATTATATCGACTCTTGCCCATACCATAACTCCGGTACCGAAGCACATTATTAGAGCTCCTTTCAGGATATAACAAATTTATATTCAATTAGTATATTTTAATGAATTAAAAACTCTAAAAGTTTTATTTATTTCATTAATATCTAGTTTATATAATTACTTTCTCGCAAATTCGGCTTGACAAGAAGAATACATCCAATTATACACACTAATATCATACCTAGAGAACTAAAGGTCGTAACAAAAACCAGACCTCGGGTTTTCATTACTATCCCTAGAAGAAAATAGGAAAGTCCTTAAAATAAAATATACTGTAAAAAATAATTTTATAAAAATTTGATCATGACTAGAATGAGATAAAACATTAATAAAAATGGAATTACATGTATATGTAATTTCTAAACTAATAAACATGTTAATTTAACTTGTTTCGAATTTATTAATTTTATTGCGATTTTATCATATAAAGAGCAAACACTAGACTTATACCAGCATTTATAGACCATATTATGACACTTCTCCATTCGACCAAAGAGGCTAATGCTGCCCCTGGAATTACTCCCATCCAACTTATACCTTAAGAGAGAGACAATGCTAACGACTAGATATGCATGAAGAGTAGATGCCTAAGAAAATATATAATTATATTAATATTAAATATGTCTTTTCAATTTTTAGTAAATACATGTACGTGCATGCAAAAGTTTGAGTAATACTATTCTAATCACTACTAATAAAAGGACCAATAAAATTTACATCGGTTGTGTTTATCATAAATGTGAACAAGACACTAGATGATGCTTGGAAAAGTAAGAAATCTAGTGTTTCTCATTTTCAAAATTTTATTTAAGGATTAGGTTATGATAGGTGCGTCATTCATCTTTCTCCTCTGGGTTGTTAAGGCGATGTCCTTGAAGTGGTCTATTTAGTATTGGTATTATATCGACTCTTGCCCATACCATAACTCCGGTACCGAAGCACATTATTAGAGCTCCTTTCAGGATATAACAAATTTATATTCAATTAGTATATTTTAATGAATTAAAAACTCTAAAAGTTTTATTTATTTCATTAATATCTAGTTTATATAATTACTTTCTCGCAAATTCGGCTTGACAAGAAGAATACATCCAATTATACACACTAATATCATACCTAGAGAACTAAAGGTCGTAACAAAAACCAGACCTCGGGTTTTCATTACTATCCCTAGAAGAAAATAGGAAAGTCCTTAAAATAAAATATACTGTAAAAAATAATTTTATAAAAATTTGATCATGACTAGAATGAGATAAAACATTAATAAAAATGGAATTACATGTATATGTAATTTCTAAACTAATAAATATGTTAATTTAACTTGTTTCGAATTTCTTAATTTTATTGCGATTTTATCATATAAAGAGCAAACACTAGACTTATACCAGCATTTATAGACCATATTATGACACTTCTCCATTCGACCAAAGAGGCTAATGCTGCCCCTGGAATTACTCCCATCCAACTTATACCTTAAGAGAGAGACAATGCTAACGACTAGATATGCATGAAGAGTAGATGCCTAAGAAAATATATAATTATATTAATATTAAATATGTCTTTTCAATTTTTAGTAAATACATGTACGTGCATGCAAAAGTTTGAGTAATACTATTCTAATCACTACTAATAAAAGGACCAATAAAATTTAGATCGGTTGTGTTTATCATAAATGTGAACAAGACACTAGATGATGCTTGGAAAAGTAAGAAATCTAGTGTTTCTCATTTTCAAAATTTTATTTAAGGATTAGGTTATGATAGGTGCGTCATTCATCTTTCTCCTCTGGGTTGTTAAGGCGATGTCCTTGAAGTGGTCTATTTAGTATTGGTATTATATCGACTCTTGCCCATACCATAACTCCGGTACCGAAGCACATTATTAGAGCTCCTTTCAGGATATAACAAATTTATATTCAATTAGTATATTTTAATGAATTAAAAACTCTAAAAGTTTTATTTATTTCATTAATATCTAGTTTATATAATTACTTTCTCGCAAATTCGGCTTGACAAGAAGAATACATCCAATTATACACACTAATATCATACCTAGAGAACTAAAGGTCGTAACAAAAACCAGACCTCGGGTTTTCATTACTATCCCTAGAAGAAAATAGGAAAGTCCTTAAAATAAAATATACTGTAAAAAATAATTTTATAAAAATTTGATCATGACTAGAATGAGATAAAACATTAATAAAAATGGAATTACATGTATATGTAATTTCTAAACTAATAAATATGTTAATTTAACTTGTTTCGAATTTATTAATTTTATTGCGATTTTATCATATAAAGAGCAAACACTAGACTTATACCAGCATTTATAGACCATATTATGACACTTCTCCATTCGACCAAAGAGGCTAATGCTGCCCCTGGAATTACTCCCATCCAACTTATACCTGAAGAGAGAGACAATGCTAACGACTAGATATGCATGAAGAGTAGATGCCTAAGAAAATATATAATTATATTAATATTAAATATGTCTTTTCAATTTTTAGTAAATACATGTGCGTGCATGCAAAAGTTTGAGTAATACTATTCTAATCACTACTAATAAAAGGACCAATAAAATTTACATCGGTTGTGTTTATCATAAATGTGAACAAGACACTAGATGATGCTTGGAAAAGTAAGAAATCTAGTGTTTCTCATTTTCAAAATTTTATTTAAGGATTAGGTTATGATAGGTGCGTCATTCATCTTTCTCCTCTGGGTTGTTAAGGCGATGTCCTTGAAGTGGTCTATTTAGTATTGGTATTATATCGACTCTTGCCCATACCATAACTCCGGTACCGAAGCACATTATTAGAGCTCCTTTCAGGATATAACAAATTTATATTCAATTAGTATATTTTAATGAATTAAAAACTCTAAAAGTTTTATTTATTTCATTAATATCTAGTTTATATAATTACTTTCTCGCAAATTCGGCTTGACAAGAAGAATACATCCAATTATACACACTAATATCATACCTAGAGAACTAAAGGTCGTAACAAAAACCAGACCTCGGGTTTTCATTACTATCCCTAGAAGAAAATAGGAAAGTCCTTAAAATAAAATATACTGTAAAAAATAATTTTATAAAAATTTGATCATGACTAGAATGAGATAAAACATTAATAAAAATGGAATTACATGTATATGTAATTTCTAAACTAATAAATATGTTAATTTAACTTGTTTCGAATTTCTTAATTTTATTGCGATTTTATCATATAAAGAGCAAACACTAGACTTATACCAGCATTTATAGACCATATTATGACACTTCTCCATTCGACCAAAGAGGCTAATGCTGCCCCTGGAATTACTCCCATCCAACTTATACCTTAAGAGAGAGACAATGCTAACGACTAGATATGCATGAAGAGTAGATGCCTAAGAAAATATATAATTATATTAATATTAAATATGTCTTTTCAATTTTTAGTAAATATATGTGCGTGCATGCAAAAGTTTGAGTAATACTATTCTAATCACTACTAATAAAAGGACCAATAAAATTTAGATCGGTTGTGTTTATCATAAATGTGAACAAGACACTAGATGATGCTTGGAAAAGTAAGAAATCTAGTGTTTCTCATTTTCAAAATTTTATTTAAGGATTAGGTTATGATAGGTGCGTCATTCATCTTTCTCCTCTGGGTTGTTAAGGCGATGTCCTTGAAGTGGTCTATTTAGTATTGGTATTATATCGACTCTTGCCCATACCATAACTCCGGTACCGAAGCACATTATTAGAGCTCCTTTCAGGATATAACAAATTTATATTCAATTAGTATATTTTAATGAATTAAAAACTCTAAAAGTTTTATTTATTTCATTAATATCTAGTTTATATAATTACTTTCTCGCAAATTCGGCTTGACAAGAAGAATACATCCAATTATACACACTAATATCATACCTAGAGAACTAAAGGTCGTAACAAAAACCAGACCTCGGGTTTTCATTACTATCCCTAGAAGAAAATAGGAAAGTCCTTAAAATAAAATATACTGTAAAAAATAATTTTATAAAAATTTGATCATGACTAGAATGAGATAAAACATTAATAAAAATGGAATTACATGTATATGTAATTTCTAAACTAATAAACATGTTAATTTAACTTGTTTCGAATTTATTAATTTTATTGCGATTTTATCATATAAAGAGCAAACACTAGACTTATACCAGCATTTATAGACCATATTATGACACTTCTCCATTCGACCAAAGAGGCTAATGCTGCCCCTGGAATTACTCCCATCCAACTTATACCTGAAGAGAGAGACAATGCTAACGACTAGATATGCATGAAGAGTAGATGCCTAAGAAAATATATAATTATATTAATATTAAATATGTCTTTTCAATTTTTAGTAAATACATGTGCGTGCATGCAAAAGTTTGAGTAATACTATTCTAATCACTACTAATAAAAGGACCAATAAAATTTAGATCGGTTGTGTTTATCATAAATGTGAACAAGACACTAGATGATGCTTGGAAAAGTAAGAAATCTAGTGTTTCTCATTTTCAAAATTTTATTTAAGGATTAGGTTATGATAGGTGCGTCATTCATCTTTCTCCTCTGGGTTGTTAAGGCGATGTCCTTGAAGTGGTCTATTTAGTATTGGTATTATATCGACTCTTGCCCATACCATAACTCCGGTACCGAAGCACATTATTAGAGCTCCTTTCAGGATATAACAAATTTATATTCAATTAGTATATTTTAATGAATTAAAAACTCTAAAAGTTTTATTTATTTCATTAATATCTAGTTTATATAATTACTTTCTCGCAAATTCGGCTTGACAAGAAGAATACATCCAATTATACACACTAATATCATACCTAGAGAACTAAAGGTCGTAACAAAAACCAGACCTCGGGTTTTCATTACTATCCCTAGAAGAAAATAGGAAAGTCCTTAAAATAAAATATACTGTAAAAAATAATTTTATAAAAATTTGATCATGACTAGAATGAGATAAAACATTAATAAAAATGGAATTACATGTATATGTAATTTCTAAACTAATAAACATGTTAATTTAACTTGTTTCGAATTTATTAATTTTATTGCGATTTTATCATATAAAGAGCAAACACTAGACTTATACCAGCATTTATAGACCATATTATGACACTTCTCCATTCGACCAAAGAGGCTAATGCTGCCCCTGGAATTACTCCCATCCAACTTATACCTGAAGAGAGAGACAATGCTAACGACTAGATATGCATGAAGAGTAGATGCCTAAGAAAATATATAATTATATTAATATTAAATATGTCTTTTCAATTTTTAGTAAATATATGTGCGTGCATGCAAAGTTTGAGTAATACTATTCTAATCACTACTAATAAAAGGACCAATAAAATTTAGATCGGTTGTGTTTATCATAAATGTGAACAAGACACTAGATGATGCTTGGAAAAGTAAGAAATCTAGTGTTTCTCATTTTCAAAATTTTATTTAAGGATTAGGTTATGATAGGTGCGTCATTCATCTTTCTCCTCTGGGTTGTTAAGCGATGTCCTTGAAGTGGTCTATTTAGTATTGGTATTATATCGACTCTTGCCCATACCATAACTCCGAGACCGAAGCACATTATTAGAGCTCCTTTCAGGATATAACAAATTTATATTCAATTAGTATATTTTAATGAATTAAAAACTCTAAAAGTTTTATTTATTTCATTAATATCTAGTTTATATAATTACTTTCTCGCAAATTCGGCTTGACAAGAAGAATACATCCAATTATACACACTAATATCATACCTAGAGAACTAAAGGTCGTAACAAAAACCAGACCTCGGGTTTTCATTACTATCCCTAGAAGAAAATAGGAAAGTCCTTAAAATAAAATATACTGTAAAAAATAATTTTATAAAAATTTGATCATGACTAGAATGAGATAAAACATTAATAAAAATAGAATTACATGTATACGTAATTTCTAAACTAATAAACATGTTAATTTAACTTGTTTCGAATTTATTAATTTTATTGCGATTTTATCATATAAAGAGCAAACACTAGACTTATACCAGCATTTATAGACCATATTATGACACTTCTCCATTCGACCAAAGAGGCTAATGCTGCCCCTGGAATTACTCCCATCCAACTTATACCTGAAGAGAGAGACAATGCTAACGACCGGATATGCATGAAGAGTAGATGCCTAAGAAAATATATAATTATATTAATATTAAATATGTCTTTTCAATTTTTAGTAAATATATGTGCGTGCATGCACAAGTTTGAGTAATACTATTCTAATCACTACTAATAAAAGGACCAATAAAATTTAGATCGGTTGTGTTTATCATAAATGTGAACAAGACACTAGATGATGCTTGGAAAAGTAAGAAATCTAGTGTTTCTCATTTTCAAAATTTTATTTAAGGATTAGGTTATGATAGGTGCGTCATTCATCTTTCTCCTCTGGGTTGTTAAGGCGATGTCCTTGAAGTGGTCTATTTAGTATTGGTATTATATCGACTCTTGCCCATACCATAACTCCGAGACCGAAGCACATTATTAGAGCTCCTTTCAGGATATAACAAATTTATATTCAATTAGTATATTTTAATGAATTAAAAACTCTAAAAGTTTTATTTATTTCATTAATATCTAGTTTATATAATTACTTTCTCGCAAATTCGGCTTGACAAGAAGAATACATCCAATTATACACACTAATATCATACCTAGAGAACTAAAGGTCGTAACAAAAACCAGACCTCGGGTTTTCATTACTATCCCTAGAAGAAAATAGGAAAGTCCTTAAAATAAAATATACTGTAAAAAATAATTTTATAAAAATTTGATCATGACTAGAATGAGATAAAACATTAATAAAAATGGAATTACATGTATATGTAATTTCTAAACTAATAAATATGTTAATTTAACTTGTTTCGAATTTCTTAATTTTATTGCGATTTTATCATATAAAGAGCAAACACTAGACTTATACCAGCATTTATAGACCATATTATGACACTTCTCCATTCGACCAAAGAGGCTAATGCTGCCCCTGGAATTACTCCCATCCAACTTATACCTGAAGAGAGAGACAATGCTAACGACTAGATATGCATGAAGAGTAGATGCCTAAGAAAATATATAATTATATTAATATTAAATATGTCTTTTCAATTTTTAGTAAATATATGTGCGTGCATGCACAAGTTTGAGTAATACTATTCTAATCACTACTAATAAAAGGACCAATAAAATTTAGATCGGTTGTGTTTATCATAAATGTGAACAAGACACTAGATGATGCTTGGAAAAGTAAGAAATCTAGTGTTTCTCATTTTCAAAATTTTATTTAAGGATTAGGTTATGATAGGTGCGTCATTCATCTTTCTCCTCTGGGTTGTTAAGGCGATGTCCTTGGAGTGGTCTATTTAGTATTGGTATTATCTCGACTCTTGCCCATACCATAACTCCGAGACCGAAGCACATTATTAGAGCTCCTTTCAGGATATAACAAATTTATATTCAATTAGTATATTTTAATGAATTAAAAACTCTAAAAGTTTTATTTATTTCATTAATATCTAGTTTATATAATTACTTTCTCGCAAATTCGGCTTGACAAGAAGAATACATCCAATTATACACACTAATATCATACCTAGAGAACTAAAGGTCGTAACAAAAACCAGACCTCGGGTTTTCATTACTATCCCTAGAAGAAAATAGGAAAGTCCTTAAAATAAAATATACTGTAAAAAATAATTTTATAAAAATTTGATCATGACTAGAATGAGATAAAACATTAATAAAAATGGAATTACATGTATATGTAATTTCTAAACTAATAAATATGTTAATTTAACTTGTTTCGAATTTATTAATTTTATTGCGATTTTTCCATATAAAGAGCAAACACTAGACTTATACCAGCATTTATAGACCATATTATGACACTTCTCCATTCGACCAAAGAGGCTAATGCTGCCCCTGGAATTACTCCCATCCAACTTATACCTGAAGAGAGAGACAATGCTAACGACTAGATATGCATGAAGAGTAGATGCCTAAGAAAATATATAATTATATTAATATTAAATATGTCTTTTCAATTTTTAGTAAATACATGTGCGTGCATGCACAAGTTTGAGTAATACTATTCTAATCACTACTAATAAAAGGACCAATAAAATTTAGATCGGTTGTGTTTATCATAAATGTGAACAAGACACTAGATGATGCTTGGAAAAGTAAGAAATCTAGTGTTTCTCATTTTCAAAATTTTATTTAAGGATTAGGTTATGATAGGTGCGTCATTCATCTTTCTCCTCTGGGTTGTTAAAGTGATGTCCTTGGAGTGGTCTATTTAGTATTGGTATTATATCGACTCTTGCCCATACCATAACTCCGATACCGAAGCACATTATTAGAGCTCCTTTCAGGATATAACAAATTTATATTCAATTAGTATATTTTAATGAATTAAAAACTCTAAAAGTTTTATTTATTTCATTAATATCTAGTTTATATAATTACTTTCTCGCAAATTCGGCTTGACAAGAAGAATACATCCAATTATACACACTAATATCATACCTAGAGAACTAAAGGTCGTAACAAAAACCAGACCTCGGGTTTTCATTACTATCCCTAGAAGAAAATAGGAAAGTCCTTAAAATAAAATATACTGTAAAAAATAATTTTATAAAAATTTGATCATGACTAGAATGAGATAAAACATTAATAAAAATGGAATTACATGTATATGTAATTTCTAAACTAATAAATATGTTAATTTAACTTGTTTCGAATTTATTAATTTTATTGCGATTTTTCCATATAAAGAGCAAACACTAGCTTATACCAGCATTTATAGACCATATTATGACACTTCTCCATTCGACCAAAGAGGCTAATGCTGCCCCTGGAATTACTCCCATCCAACTTATACCTGAAGAGAGAGACAATGCTAACGACTAGATATGCATGAAGAGTAGATGCCTAAGAAAATATATAATTATATTAATATTAAATATGTCTTTTCAATTTTTAGTAAATATATGTGCGTGCATGCACAAGTTTGAGTAATACTATTCTAATCACTACTAATAAAAGGACCAATAAAATTTAGATCGGTTGTGTTTATCATAAATGTGAACAAGACACTAGATGATGCTTGGAAAAGTAAGAAATCTAGTGTTTCTCATTTTCAAAATTTTATTTAAGGATTAGTATGATAGGTGCGTCATTCATCTTTCTCCTCTGGGTTGTTCAAGGCGATGTCCTTGGAGTGGTCTATTTAGTATTGGTATTATCTCGACTCTTGCCCATACCATAACTCCGAGACCGAAGCACATTATTAGAGCTCCTTTCAGGATATAACAAATTTATATTCAATTAGTATATTTTAATGAATTAAAAACTCTAAAAGTTTTATTTATTTCATTAATATCTAGTTTATATAATTACTTTCTCGCAAATTCGGCTTGACAAGAAGAATACATCCAATTATACACTAATATCATACCTAGAGAACTAAAGGTCGTAACAAAAACCAGACCTCGGGTTTTCATTACTATCCCTAGAAGAAAATAGGAAAGTCCTTAAAATAAAATATACTGTAAAAAATAATTTTATAAAATTTGATCATGACTAGAATGAGATAAAACATTAATAAAAATGGAATTACATGTATATGTAATTTCTAAACTAATAAATATGTTAATTTAACTTGTTTCGAATTTATTAATTTTATTGCGATTTTATCATATAAAGAGCAAACACTAGACTTATACCAGCATTTATAGACCATATTATGACACTTCTCCATTCGACCAAAGAGGCTAATGCTGCCCCTGGAATTACTCCCATCCAACTTATACCTGAAGAGAGAGACAATGCTAACGACTAGATATGCATGAAGAGTAGATGCCTAAGAAAATATATAATTATATTAATATTAAATATGTCTTTTCAATTTTTAGTAAATATATGTGCGTGCATGCACAAGTTTGAGTAATACTATTCTAATCACTACTAATAAAAGGACCAATAAAATTTAGATCGGTTGTGTTTATCATAAATATGAACAAGACACTAGATGATGCTTGGAAAAGTAAGAAATCTAGTGTTTCTCATTTTCAAAATTTTATTTAAGGATTAAGTAATGATAGGTGCGTCATTCATCTTTCTCCTCTGGGTTGTTAAGCGATGTCCTTGGAGTGGTCTCTTTAGTATTGGTATTATCTCGACTCTTGCCCATACCATAACTCCGAGACCGAAGCACATTATTAGAGCTCCTTTCAGGATATAACAAATTTATATTCAATTAGTATATTTTAATGAATTAAAAACTCTAAAAGTTTTATTTATTTCATTAATATCTAGTTTATATAATTACTTTCTCGCAAATTCGGCTTGACAAGAAGAATACATCCAATTATACACACTAATATCATACCTAGAGAACTAAAGGTCGTAACAAAAACCAGACCTCGGGTTTTCATTACTATCCCTAGAAGAAAATAGGAAAGTCCTTAAAATAAAATATACTGTAAAAAATAATTTTATAAAAATTTGATCATGACTAGAATGAGATAAAACATTAATAAAAATGGAATTACATGTATATGTAATTTCTAAACTAATAAATATGTTAATTTAACTTGTTTCGAATTTATTAATTTTATTGCGATTTTATCATATAAAGAGCAAACACTAGACTTATACCAGCATTTATAGACCATATTATGACACTTCTCCATTCGACCAAAGAGGCTAATGCTGCCCCTGGAATTACTCCCATCCAACTTATACCTGAAGAGAGAGACAATGCTAACGACCGGATATGCATGAAGAGTAGATGCCTAAGAAAATATATAATTATATTAATATTAAATATGTCTTTTCAATTTTTAGTAAATATATGTGCGTGCATGCACAAGTTTGAGTAATACTATTCTAATCACTACTAATAAAAGGACCAATAAAATTTAGATCGGTTGTGTTTATCATAAATATGAACAAGACACTAGATGATGCTTGGAAAAGTAAGAAATCTAGTGTTTCTCATTTTCAAAATTTTATTTAAGGATTAAGTAATGATAGGTGCATCATTCATCTTTCTCCTCTGGGTTGTTCAAGCGATGTCCTTGGAGTGGTCTCTTTAGTATTGGCATTATCTCGACTCTTGCCCATACCATAACATCGAGAACGAAGCACATTATTAGAGCTCCTTTCAGGATATAACAAATTTATATTCAATTAGTATATTTTAATGAATTAAAAACTCTAAAAGTTTTATTTATTTCATTAATATCTAGTTTATATAATTACTTTCTCGCAAATTCGGCTTGACAAGAAGAATACATCCAATTATACACACTAATATCATACCTAGAGAACTAAAGGTCGTAACAAAAACCAGACCTCGGGTTTTCATTACTATCCCTAGAAGAAAATAGGAAAGTCCTTAAAATAAAATATACTGTAAAAAATAATTTTATAAAAATTTGATCATGACTAGAATGAGATAAAACATTAATAAAAATGGAATTACATGTATATGTAATTTCTAAACTAATAAATATGTTAATTTAACTTGTTTCGAATTTATTAATTTTATTGCGATTTTTCATATAAAGAGCAAACACTAGACTTATACCAGCATTTATAGACCATATTATGACACTTCTCCATTCGACCAAAGAGGCTAATGCTGCCCCTGGAATTACTCCCATCCAACTTATACCTGAAGAGAGAGACAATGCTAACGACCGATATGCATGAAGAGTAGATGCCTAAGAAAATATATAATTATATTAATATTAAATATGTCTTTTCAATTTTTAGTAAATATATGTGCGTGCATGCACAAGTTTGAGTAATACTATTCTAATCACTACTAATAAAAGGACCAATAAAATTTAGATCGGTTGTGTTTATCATAAATATGAACAAGACACTGGATGATGCTTGGAAAAGTAAGAAATCTAGTGTTTCTCATTTTCAAAATTTTATTTAAGGATTAAGTAATGATAGGTGCATCATTCATCTTTCTCCTCTGGGTTGTTCAAGCGATGTCCTTGGAGTGGTCTCTTTAGTATTGGTATTATCTCGACTCTTGCCCATACCATAACTCCGAGACCGAAGCACATTATTAGAGCTCCTTTCAGGATATAACAAATTTATATTCAATTAGTATATTTTAATGAATTAAAAACTCTAAAAGTTTTATTTATTTCATTAATATCTAGTTTATATAATTACTTTCTCGCAAATTCGGCTTGACAAGAAGAATACATCCAATTATACACACTAATATCATACCTAGAGAACTAAAGGTCGTAACAAAAACCAGACCTCGGGTTTTCATTACTATCCCTAGAAGAAAATAGGAAAGTCCTTAAAATAAAATATACTGTAAAAAATAATTTTATAAAAATTTGATCATGACTAGAATGAGATAAAACATTAATAAAAATGGAATTACATGTATATGTAATTTCTAAACTAATAAATATGTTAATTTAACTTGTTTCGAATTTATTAATTTTATTGCGATTTTTCATATAAAGAGCAAACACTAGACTTATACCAGCATTTATAGACCATATTATGACACTTCTCCATTCGACCAAAGAGGCTAATGCTGCCCCTGGAATTACTCCCATCCAACTTATACCTGAAGAGAGAGACAATGCTAACGACCGGATATGCATGAAGAGTAGATGCCTAAGAAAATATATAATTATATTAATATTAAATATGTCTTTTCAATTTTTAGTAAATATATGTGCGTGCATGCACAAGTTTGAGTAATACTATTCTAATCACTACTAATAAAAGGACCAATAAAATTTAGATCGGTTGTGTTTATCATAAATATGAACAAGACACTGGATGATGCTTGGAAAAGTAAGAAATCTAGTGTTTCTCATTTTCAAAATTTTATTTAAGGATTAAGTAATGATAGGTGCATCATTCATCTTTCTCCTCTGGGTTGTTCAAGCGATGTCCTTGGAGTGGTCTCTTTAGTATTGGTATTATCTCGACTCTTGCCCATACCATAACTCCGAGACCGAAGCACATTATTAG
The DNA here is from genome assembly GCF_024323335.1 of Lathyrus oleraceus. Classification (NCBI taxonomy): domain Eukaryota; kingdom Viridiplantae; phylum Streptophyta; class Magnoliopsida; order Fabales; family Fabaceae; genus Lathyrus; species Lathyrus oleraceus. The sequence continues at coordinate 16,041 of NW_026112680.1, read as the reverse complement.
AGCTCCTTTCAGGATATAACAAATTTATATTCAATTAGTATATTTTAATGAATTAAAAACTCTAAAAGTTTTATTTATTTCATTAATATCTAGTTTATATAATTACTTTCTCGCAAATTCGGCTTGACAAGAAGAATACATCCAATTATACACACTAATATCATACCTAGAGAACTAAAGGTCGTAACAAAAACCAGACCTCGGGTTTTCATTACTATCCCTAGAAGAAAATAGGAAAGTCCTTAAAATAAAATATACTGTAAAAAATAATTTTATAAAATTTGATCATGACTAGAATGAGATAAAACATTAATAAAAATGGAATTACATGTATATGTAATTTCTAAACTAATAAATATGTTAATTTAACTTGTTTCGAATTTATTAATTTTATTGCGATTTTCCATATAAAGAGCAAACACTAGACTTATACCAGCATTTATAGACCATATTATGGACTTCTCCATTCGACCAAAGAGGCTAATGCTGCCCCTGGAATTACTCCCATCCAACTTATACCTGAAGAGAGAGACAATGCTAACGACCGGATATGCATGAAGAGTAGATGCCTAAGAAAATATATAATTATATTAATATTAAATATGTCTTTTCAATTTTTAGTAAATATATGTGCGTGCATGCACAAGTTTGAGTAATACTATTCTAATCACTACTAATAAAAGGACCAATAAAATTTAGATCGGTTGTGTTTATCATAAATATGAACAAGACACTGGATGATGCTTGGAAAAGTAAGAAATCTAGTGTTTCTCATTTTCAAAATTTTATTTAAGGATTAAGTATGATAGGTGCATCATTCATCTTTCTCCTCTGGGTTGTTCAAGCGATGTCCTTGGAGTGGTCTCTTTAGTATTGGTATTATCTCGACTCTTGCCCATACCATAACTCCGAGACCGAAGCACATTATTAGAGCTCCTTTCAGGATATAACAAATTTATATTCAATTAGTATATTTTAATGAATTAAAAACTCTAAAAGTTTTATTTATTTCATTAATATCTAGTTTATATAATTACTTTCTCGCAAATTCGGCTTGACAAGAAGAATACATCCAATTATACACACTAATATCATACCTAGAGAACTAAAGGTCGTAACAAAAACCAGACCTCGGGTTTTCATTACTATCCCTAGAAGAAAATAGGAAAGTCCTTAAAATAAAATATACTGTAAAAAATAATTTTATAAAAATTTGATCATGACTAGAATGAGATAAAACATTAATAAAAATGGAATTACATGTATATGTAATTTCTAAACTAATAAATATGTTAATTTAACTTGTTTCGAATTTATTAATTTTATTGCGATTTTATCATATAAAGAGCAAACACTAGACTTATACCAGCATTTATAGACCATATTATGACACTTCTCCATTCGACCAAAGAGGCTAATGCTGCCCCTGGAATTACTCCCATCCAACTTATACCTGAAGAGAGAGACAATGCTAACGACCGGATATGCATGAAGAGTAGATGCCTAAGAAAATATATAATTATATTAATATTAAATATGTCTTTTCAATTTTTAGTAAATATATGTGCGTGCATGCACAAGTTTGAGTAATACTATTCTAATCACTACTAATAAAAGGACCAATAAAATTTAGATCGGTTGTGTTTATCATAAATATGAACAAGACACTGGATGATGCTTGGAAAAGTAAGAAATCTAGTGTTTCTCATTTTCAAAATTTTATTTAAGGATTAAGTATGATAGGTGCATCATTCATCTTTCTCCTCTGGGTTGTTCAAGCGATGTCCTTGGAGTGGTCTCTTTAGTATTGGTATTATCTCGACTCTTGCCCATACCATAACTCCGAGACCGAAGCACATTATTAGAGCTCCTTTCAGGATATAACAAATTTATATTCAATTAGTATATTTTAATGAATTAAAAACTCTAAAAGTTTTATTTATTTCATTAATATCTAGTTTATATAATTACTTTCTCGCAAATTCGGCTTGACAAGAAGAATACATCCAATTATACACACTAATATCATACCTAGAGAACTAAAGGTCGTAACAAAAACCAGACCTCGGGTTTTCATTACTATCCCTAGAAGAAAATAGGAAAGTCCTTAAAATAAAATATACTGTAAAAAATAATTTTATAAAAATTTGATCATGACTAGAATGAGATAAAACATTAATAAAAATGGAATTACATGTATATGTAATTTCTAAACTAATAAATATGTTAATTTAACTTGTTTCGAATTTATTAATTTTATTGCGATTTTATCATATAAAGAGCAAACACTAGACTTATACCAGCATTTATAGACCATATTATGACACTTCTCCATTCGACCAAAGAGGCTAATGCTGCCCCTGGAATTACTCCCATCCAACTTATACCTGAAGAGAGAGACAATGCTAACGACCGGATATGCATGAAGAGTAGATGCCTAAGAAAATATATAATTATATTAATATTAAATATGTCTTTTCAATTTTTAGTAAATATATGTGCGTGCATGCACAAGTTTGAGTAATACTATTCTAATCACTACTAATAAAAGGACCAATAAAATTTAGATCGGTTGTGTTTATCATAAATATGAACAAGACACTGGATGATGCTTGGAAAAGTAAGAAATCTAGTGTTTCTCATTTTCAAAATTTTATTTAAGGATTAAGTAATGATAGGTGCATCATTCATCTTTCTCCTCTGGGTTGTTCAAGCGATGTCCTTGGAGTGGTCTCTTTAGTATTGGTATTATCTCGACTCTTGCCCATACCATAACTCCGAGACCGAAGCACATTATTAGAGCTCCTTTCAGGATATAACAAATTTATATTCAATTAGTATATTTTAATGAATTAAAAACTCTAAAAGTTTTATTTATTTCATTAATATCTAGTTTATATAATTACTTTCTCGCAAATTCGGCTTGACAAGAAGAATACATCCAATTATACACACTAATATCATACCTAGAGAACTAAAGGTCGTAACAAAAACCAGACCTCAGGTTTTCATTACTATCCCTAGAAGAAAATAGGAAAGTCCTTAAAATAAAATATACTGTAAAAATAATTTTATAAAAATTTGATCATGACTAGAATGAGTTAAAACATTAATAAAAATGGAATTACATGTATATGTAATTTCTAAACTAATAAATATGTTAATTTAACTTGTTTCGAATTTATTAATTTTATTGCGATTTTTCATATAAAGAGCAAACACTAGACTTATACCAGCATTTATAGACCATATTATGACACTTCTCCATTCGACCAAAGAGGCTAATGCTGCCCCTGGAATTACTCCCATCCAACTTATACCTTAAGAGAGAGACAATGCTAACGACTAGATATGCATGAAGAGTAGATGCCTAAGAAAATATATAATTATATTAATATTAAATATGTCTTTTCAATTTTTAGTAAATACATGTGCGTGCATGCACAAGTTTGAGTAATACTATTCTAATCACTACTAATAAAAGGACCAATAAAATTTAGATCGGTTGTGTTTATCATAAATGTGAACAAGACACTAGATGATGCTTGGAAAAGTAAGAAATCTAGTGTTTCTCATTTTCAAAATTTTATTTAAGGTTTAAGTTATGATAGGTGCGTCATTCATCTTTCTCCTCTGGGTTGTTCAAGCGATGTCCTTGGAGTGGTCTATTTAGTATTGGTATTATCTCGACTCTTGCCCATACCATAACTCCGAGACCGAAGCACATTATAAGAGCTCCTTTCAGGATATAACAAATTTATATTCAATTAGTATATTTTAATGAATTAAAAACTCTAAAAGTTTTATTTATTTCATTAATATCTAGTTTATATAATTACTTTCTCGCAAATTCGGCTTGACAAGAAGAATACATCCAATTATACACACTAATATCATACCTAGAGAACTAAAGGTCGTAACAAAAACCAGACCTCGGGTTTTCATTACTATCCCTAGAAGAAAATAGGAAAGTCCTTAAAATAAAATATACTGTAAAAAATAATTTTATAAAAATTTGATCATGACTAGAATGAGATAAAACATTAATAAAAATGGAATTACATGTATATGTAATTTCTAAACTAATAAATATGTTAATTTAACTTGTTTCGAATTTATTAATTTTATTGCGATTTTATCATATAAAGAGCAAACACTAGACTTATACCAGCATTTATAGACCATATTATGACACTTCTCCATTCGACCAAAGAGGCTAATGCTGCCCCTGGAATTACTCCCATCCAACTTATACCTGAAGAGAGAGACAATGCTAACGACCGGATATGCATGAAGAGTAGATGCCTAAGAAAATATATAATTATATTAATATTAAATATGTCTTTTCAATTTTTAGTAAATATATGTGCGTGCATGCACAAGTTTGAGTAATACTATTCTAATCACTACTAATAAAAGGACCAATAAAATTTAGATCGGTTGTGTTTATCATAAATATGAACAAGACACTGGATGATGCTTGGAAAAGTAAGAAATCTAGTGTTTCTCATTTTCAAAATTTTATTTAAGGATTAAGTAATGATAGGTGCATCATTCATCTTTCTCCTCTGGGTTGTTCAAGCGATGTCCTTGGAGTGGTCTCTTTAGTATTGGTATTATCTCGACTCTTGCCCATACCATAACTCCGAGACCGAAGCACATTATTAGAGCTCCTTTCAGGATATAACAAATTTATATTCAATTAGTATATTTTAATGAATTAAAAACTCTAAAAGTTTTATTTATTTCATTAATATCTAGTTTATTCGGAAAATGAAGAAAAAAATGCAAAAGGAAAAGAAAATAATTACTTTCTCGCAAATTCGGCTTGACAAGAAGAATACATCCAATTATACACACTAATATCATACCTAGAGAACTAAAGGTCGTAACAAAAACCAGACCTCGGGTTTTCATTACTATCCCTAGAAGAAAATAGGAAAGTCCTTAAAATAAAATATACTGTAAAAAATAATTTTATAAAAATTTGATCATGACTAGAATGAGATAAAACATTAATAAAAATGGAATTACATGTATATGTAATTTCTAAACTAATAAATATGTTAATTTAACTTGTTTCGAATTTATTAATTTTATTGCGATTTTATCATATAAAGAGCAAACACTAGACTTATACCAGCATTTATAGACCATATTATGACACTTCTCCATTCGACCAAAGAGGCTAATGCTGCCCCTGGAATTACTCCCATCCAACTTATACCTGAAGAGAGAGACAATGCTAACGACCGGATATGCATGAAGAGTAGATGCCTAAGAAAATATATAATTATATTAATATTAAATATGTCTTTTCAATTTTTAGTAAATATATGTGCGTGCATGCACAAGTTTGAGTAATACTATTCTAATCACTACTAATAAAAGGACCAATAAAATTTAGATCGGTTGTGTTTATCATAAATATGAACAAGACACTGGATGATGCTTGGAAAAGTAAGAAATCTAGTGTTTCTCATTTTCAAAATTTTATTTAAGGATTAAGTATGATAGGTGCATCATTCATCTTTCTCCTCTGGGTTGTTCAAGCGATGTCCTTGGAGTGGTCTCTTTAGTATTGGTATTATCTCGACTCTTGCCCATACCATAACTCCGAGACCGAAGCACATTATTAGAGCTCCTTTCAGGATATAACAAATTTATATTCAATTAGTATATTTTAATGAATTAAAAACTCTAAAAGTTTTATTTATTTCATTAATATCTAGTTTATATAATTACTTTCTCGCAAATTCGGCTTGACAAGAAGAATACATCCAATTATACACACTAATATCATACCTAGAGAACTAAAGGTCGTAACAAAAACCAGACCTCGGGTTTTCATTACTATCCCTAGAAGAAAATAGGAAAAAACAGGAAGAACACCCCCCACCCCGTCTGTCCTTAAAATAAAATATACTGTAAAAAATAATTTTATAAAAATTTGATCATGACTAGAATGAGATAAAACATTAATAAAAATGGAATTACATGTATATGTAATTTCTAAACTAATAAATATGTTAATTTAACTTGTTTCGAATTTATTAATTTTATTGCGATTTTTTCATATAAAGAGCAAACACTAGACTTATACCAGCATTTATAGACCATATTATGACACTTCTCCATTCGACCAAAGAGGCTAATGCTGCCCCTGGAATTACTCCCATCCAACTTATACCTGAAGAGAGAGACAATGCTAACGACCGGATATGCATGAAGAGTAGATGCCTAAGAAAATATATAATTATATTAATATTAAATATGTCTTTTCAATTTTTAGTAAATATATGTGCGTGCATGCACAAGTTTGAGTAATACTATTCTAATCACTACTAATAAAAGGACCAATAAAATTTAGATCGGTTGTGTTTATCATAAATGTGAACAAGACACTGGATGATGCTTGGAAAAGTAAGAAATCTAGTGTTTCTCATTTTAAAAATTTTATTTAAAGATAAAGTAATGAGAGGTGCATCATTCATCATTCTCCTTTGGGTTGTGCAAGCGATGTCCTTGGAGTGGTCTCTTTAGTATTGGTATTATCTCGACTCTTGCCCATACCATAACTCCGAGACCGAAGCACATTATTAGAGCTCCTTTCAGGATATAACAAATTTATATTCAATTAGTATATTTTAATGAATTAAAAACTCTAAAAGTTTTATTTATTTCATTAATATCTAGTTTATATAATTACTTTCTCGCAAATTCGGATTGACAAGAAGAATACATCCAATTATACACACTAATATCATACCTAGAGAACTAAAGGTCGTAACAAAAACCAGACCTCGGGTTTTCATTACTATCCCTAGAAGAAAATAGGAAAGTCCTTAAAATAAAATATACTGTAAAAAATAATTTTATAAAATTTGATCATGACTAGAATGAGATAAAACATTAATAAAAATGGAATTACATGTATATGTAATTTCTAAACTAATAAATATGTTAATTTAACTTGTTTCGAATTTATTAATTTTATTGCGATTTTATCATATAAAGAGCAAACACTAGACTTATACCAGCATTTATAGACCATATTATGACACTTCTCCATTCGACCAAAGAGGCTAATGCTGCCCCTGGAATTACTCCCATCCAACTTATACCTGAAGAGAGAGACAATGCTAACGACCGGATATGCATGAAGAGTAGATGCCTAAGAAAATATATAATTATATTAATATTAAATATGTCTTTTCAATTTTTAGTAAATATATGTGCGTGCATGCACAAGTTTGAGTAATACTATTCTAATCACTACTAATAAAAGGACCAATAAAATTTAGATCGGTTGTGTTTATCATAAATATGAACAAGACACTGGATGATGCTTGGAAAAGTAAGAAATCTAGTGTTTCTCATTTTCAAAATTTTATTTAAGGATTAAGTAATGATAGGTGCATCATTCATCTTTCTCCTCTGGGTTGTTCAAGCGATGTCCTTGGAGTGGTCTCTTTAGTATTGGTATTATCTCGACTCTTGCCCATACCATAACTCCGAGACCGAAGCACATTATTAGAGCTCCTTTCAGGATATAACAAATTTATATTCAATTAGTATATTTTAATGAAATAAAAACTCTAAAAGTTTTATTTATTTCATTAATATCTAGTTTATATAATTACTTTCTCGCAAATTCGGCTTGACAAGAAGAATACATCCAATTATACACACTAATATCATACCTAGAGAACTAAAGGTCGTAACAAAAACCAGACCTCGGGTTTTCATTACTATCCCTAGAAGAAAATAGGAAAGTCCTTAAAATAAAATATACTGTAAAAAATAATTTTATAAAAATTTGATCATGACTAGAATGAGATAAACATTAATAAAAATGGAATTACATGTATATGTAATTTCTAAACTAATAAATATGTTAATTTAACTTGTTTCGAATTTATTAATTTTATTGCGATTTTATCATATAAAGAGCAAACACTAGACTTATACCAGCATTTATAGACCATATTATGACACTTCTCCATTCGACCAAAGAGGCTAATGCTGCCCCTGGAATTACTCCCATCCAACTTATACCTGAAGAGAGAGACAATGCTAACGACCGGATATGCATGAAGAGTAGATGCCTAAGAAAATATAATTATTTAATATTAAATATGTCTTTTCAATTTTTAGTAAATATATGTGCGTGCATGCACAAGTTTGAGTAATACTATTCTAATCACTACTAATAAAAGGACCAATAAAATTTAGATCGGTTGTGTTTATCATAAATATGAACAAGACACTGGATGATGCTTGGAAAAGTAAGAAATCTAGTGTTTCTCATTTTCAAAATTTTATTTAAGGATTAAGTTATGATAGGTGCATCATTCATCTTTCTCCTCTGGGTTGTTCAAGCGATGTCCTTGGAGTGGTCTCTTTAGTATTGGTATTATCTCGACTCTTGCCCATACCATAACTCCGAGACCGAAGCACATTATTAGAGCTCCTTTCAGGATATAACAAATTTATATTCAATTAGTATATTTTAATGAATTAAAAACTCTAAAAGTTTTATTTATTTCATTAATATCTAGTTTATATAATTACTTTCTCGCAAATTCGGCTTGACAAGAAGAATACATCCAATTATACACACTAATATCATACCTAGAGAACTAAAGGTCGTAACAAAAACCAGACCTCGGGTTTTCATTACTATCCCTAGAAGAAAATAGGAAAGTCCTTAAAATAAAATATACTGTAAAAAATAATTTTAAAAATTTGATCATGACTAGAATGAGATAAAACATTAATAAAATGGAATTACATGTATATGTAATTTCTAAACTAATAAATATGTTAATTTAACTTGTTTCGAATTTATTAATTTTATTGCGATTTTATCATATAAAGAGCAAACACTAGACTTATACCAGCATTTATAGACCATATTATGACTTCTCCATTCGACCAAAGAGGCTAATGCTGCCCCTGGAATTACTCCCATCCAACTTATACCTGAAGAGAGAGACAATGCTAACGACCGGATATGCATGAAGAGTAGATGCCTAAGAAAATATATAATTATATTAATATTAAATATGTCTTTTCAATTTTTAGTAAATATATGTGCGTGCATGCACAAGTTTGAGTAATACTATTCTAATCACTACTAATAAAAGGACCAATAAAATTTAGATCGGTTGTGTTTATCATAAATATGAACAAGACACTGGATGATGCTTGGAAAAGTAAGAAATCTAGTGTTTCTCATTTTCAAAATTTTATTTAAGGATTAAGTAATGATAGGTGCATCATTCATCTTTCTCCTCTGGGTTGTTCAAGCGATGTCCTTGGAGTGGTCTCTTTAGTATTGGTATTATCTCGACTCTTGCCCATACCATAACTCCGAGACCGAAGCACATTATTAGAGCTCCTTTCAGGATATAACAAATTTATATTCAATTAGTATATTTTAATGAATTAAAAACTCTAAAAGTTTTATTTATTTCATTAATATCTAGTTTATATAATTACTTTCTCGCAAATTCGGCTTGACAAGAAGAATACATCCAATTATACACACTAATATCATACCTAGAGAACTAAAGGTCGTAACAAAAACCAGACCTCGGGTTTTCATTACTATCCCTAGAAGAAAATAGGAAAGTCCTTAAAATAAAATATACTGTAAAAAATAATTTTATAAAAATTTGATCATGACTAGAATGAGATAAAACATTAATAAAAATGGAATTACATGTATATGTAATTTCTAAACTAATAAATATGTTAATTTAACTTGTTTCGAATTTATTAATTTTATTGCGATTTTATCATATAAAGAGCAAACACTAGACTTATACCAGCATTTATAGACCATATTATGACACTTCTCCATTCGACCAAAGAGGCTAATGCTGCCCCTGGAATTACTCCCATCCAACTTATACCTGAAGAGAGAGACAATGCTAACGACCGGATATGCATGAAGAGTAGATGCCTAAGAAAATATATAATTATATTAATATTAAATATGTCTTTTCAATTTTTAGTAAATATATGTGCGTGCATGCACAAGTTTGAGTAATACTATTCTAATCACTACTAATAAAAGGACCAATAAAATTTAGATCGGTTGTGTTTATCATAAATATGAACAAGACACTGGATGATGCTTGGAAAAGTAAGAAATCTAGTGTTTCTCATTTTCAAAATTTTATTTAAGGATTAAGTAATGATAGGTGCATCATTCATCTTTCTCCTCTGGGTTGTTCAAGCGATGTCCTTGGAGTGGTCTCTTTAGTATTGGTATTATCTCGACTCTTGCCCATACCATAACTCCGAGACCGAAGCACATTATTAGAGCTCCTTTCAGGATATAACAAATTTATATTCAATTAGTATATTTTAATGAATTAAAAACTCTAAAAGTTTTATTTATTTCATTAATATCTAGTTTATATAATTACTTTCTCGCAAATTCGGCTTGACAAGAAGAATACATCCAATTATACACACTAATATCATACCTAGAGAACTAAAGGTCGTAACAAAAACCAGACCTCGGGTTTTCATTACTATCCCTAGAAGAAAATAGGAAAGTCCTTAAAATAAAATATACTGTAAAAAATAATTTTATAAAATTTGATCATGACTAGAATGAGATAAAACATTAATAAAAATGGAATTACATGTATATGTAATTTCTAAACTAATAAATATGTTAATTTAACTTGTTTCGAATTTATTAATTTTATTGCGATTTATCATATAAAGAGCAAACACTAGACTTATACCAGCATTTATAGACCATATTATGACACTTCTCCATTCGACCAAAGAGGCTAATGCTGCCCCTGGAATTACTCCCATCCAACTTATACCTGAAGAGAGAGACAATGCTAACGACCGGATATGCATGAAGAGTAGATGCCTAAGAAAATATATAATTATATTAATATTAAATATGTCTTTTCAATTTTTAGTAAATATGTGCGTGCATGCACAAGTTTGAGTAATACTATTCTAATCACTACTAATAAAAGGACCAATAAAATTTAGATCGGTTGTGTTTATCATAAATATGAACAAGACACTGGATGATGCTTGGAAAAGTAAGAAATCTAGTGTTTCTCATTTTCAAAATTTTATTTAAGGATTAGTTATGATAGGTGCATCATTCATCTTTCTCCTCTGGGTTGTTCAAGCGATGTCCTTGGAGTGGTCTCTTTAGTATTGGTATTATCTCGACTCTTGCCCATACCATAACTCCGAGACCGAAGCACATTATTAGAGCTCCTTTCAGGATATAACAAATTTATATTCAATTAGTATATTTTAATGAATTAAAACTCTAAAAGTTTTATTTATTTCATTAATATCTAGTTTATATAATTACTTTCTCGCAAATTCGGCTTGACAAGAAGAATACATCCAATTATACACACTAATATCATACCTAGAGAACTAAAGGTCGTAACAAAAACCAGACCTCGGGTTTTCATTACTATCCCTAGAAGAAAATAGGAAAGTCCTTAAAATAAAATATACTGTAAAAAATAATTTTATAAAAATTTGATCATGACTAGAATGAGATAAAACATTAATAAAATGGAATTACATGTATATGTAATTTCTAAACTAATAAATATGTTAATTTAACTTGTTTCGAATTTATTAATTTTATTGCGATTTTATCATATAAAGAGCAAACACTAGACTTATACCAGCATTTATAGACCATATTATGACACTTCTCCATTCGACCAAAGAGGCTAATGCTGCCCCTGGAATTACTCCCATCCAACTTATACCTGAAGAGAGAGACAATGCTAACGACCGGATATGCATGAAGAGTAGATGCCTAAGAAAATATATAATTATATTAATATTAAATATGTCTTTTCAATTTTTAGTAAATATATGTGCGTGCATGCACAAGTTTGAGTAATACTATTCTAATCACTACTAATAAAAGGACCAATAAAATTTAGATCGGTTGTGTTTATCATAAATATGAACAAGACACTGGATGATGCTTGGAAAAGTAAGAAATCTAGTGTTTCTCATTTTCAAAATTTTATTTAAGGATTAGTTAATGATAGGTGCGTCATTCATCTTTCTCCTCTGGGTTGTTCAAGCGATGTCCTTGGAGTGGTCTCTTTAGTATTGGTATTATCTCGACTCTTGCCCATACCATAACTCCGAGACCGAAGCACATTATTAGAGCTCCTTTCAGGATATAACAAATTTATATTCAATTAGTATATTTTAATGAATTAAAAACTCTAAAAGTTTTATTTATTTCATTAATATCTAGTTTATATAATTACTTTCTCGCAAATTCGGCTTGACAAGAAGAATACATCCAATTATACACACTAATATCATACCTAGAGAACTAAAGGTCGTAACAAAACCAGACCTCGGGTTTTCATTACTATCCCTAGAAGAAATAGGAAAGTCCTTAAAATAAATATACTGTAAAAAATAATTTTATAAAAATTTGATCATGACTAGAATGAGATAAAACATTAATAAAAATGGAATTACATGTATATGTAATTTCTAAACTAATAAATATGTTAATTTAACTTGTTTCGAATTTATTAATTTTATTGCGATTTTTCATATAAAGAGCAAACACTAGACTTATACCAGCATTTATAGACCATATTATGACACTTCTCCATTCGACCAAAGAGGCTAATGCTGCCCCTGGAATTACTCCCATCCAACTTATACCTGAAGAGAGAGACAATGCTAACGACCGATATGCATGAAGAGTAGATGCCTAAGAAATATATAATTATATTAATATTAAATATGTCTTTTCAATTTTTAGTAAATATATGTGCGTGCATGCACAAGTTTGAGTAATACTATTCTAATCACTACTAATAAAAGGACCAATAAAATTTAGATCGGTTGTGTTTATCATAAATATGAACAAGACACTGGATGATGCTTGGAAAAGTAAGAAATCTAGTGTTTCTCATTTTCAAAATTTTATTTAAGGATTAAGTAATGATAGGTGCATCATTCATCTTTCTCCTCTGGGTTGTTCAAGCGATGTCCTTGGAGTGGTCTCTTTAGTATTGGTATTATCTCGACTCTTGCCCATACCATAACTCCGAGACCGAAGCACATTATTAGAGCTCCTTTCAGGATATAACAAATTTATATTCAATTAGTATATTTTAATGAATAAAAACTCTAAAAGTTTTATTTATTTCATTAATATCTAGTTTATATAATTACTTTCTCGCAAATTCGGCTTGACAAGAAGAATACATCCAATTATACACACTAATATCATACCTAGAGAACTAAAGGTCGTAACAAAAACCAGACCTCGGTTTTCATTACTATCCCTAGAAGAAAATAGGAAAGTCCTTAAAATAAAATATACTGTAAAAAATAATTTTATAAAAATTTGATCATGACTAGAATGAGATAAAACATTAATAAAAATGGAATTACATGTATATGTAATTTCTAAACTAATAAACATGTTAATTTAACTTGTTTCGAATTTATTAATTTTATTGCGATTTTATCATATAAAGAGCAAACACTAGACTTATACCAGCATTTATAGACCATATTATGACACTTCTCCATTCGACCAAAGAGGCTAATGCTGCCCCTGGAATTACTCCCATCCAACTTATACCTGAAGAGAGAGACAATGCTAACGACCGATATGCATGAAGAGTAGATGCCTAAGAAAATATATAATTATATTAATATTAAATATGTCTTTTCAATTTTTAGTAAATATATGTGCGTGCATGCACAAGTTTGAGTAATACTATTCTAATCACTACTAATAAAAGGACCAATAAAATTTAGATCGGTTGTGTTTATCATAAATATGAACAAGACACTGGATGATGCTTGGAAAAGTAAGAAATCTAGTGTTTCTCATTTTCAAAATTTTATTTAAGGATTAAGTAATGATAGGTGCATCATTCATCTTTCTCCTCTGGGTTGTTCAAGCGATGTCCTTGGAGTGGTCTCTTTAGTATTGGTATTATCTCGACTCTTGCCCATACCATAACTCCGAGACCGAAGCACATTATTAGAGCTCCTTTCAGGATATAACAAATTTATATTCAATTAGTATATTTTAATGAATTAAAAACTCTAAAAGTTTTATTTATTTCATTAATATCTAGTTTATATAATTACTTTCTCGCAAATTCGGCTTGACAAGAAGAATACATCCAATTATACACACTAATATCATACCTAGAGAACTAAAGGTCGTAACAAAAACCAGACCTCGGGTTTTCATTACTATCCCTAGAAGAAAATAGGAAAGTCCTTAAAATAAATATACTGTAAAAAATAATTTTATAAAATTTGATCATGACTAGAATGAGATAAAACATTAATAAAAATGGAATTACATGTATATGTAATTTCTAAACTAATAAATATGTTAATTTAACTTGTTTCGAATTTATTAATTTTATTGCGATTTTATCATATAAAGAGCAAACACTAGACTTATACCAGCATTTATAGACCATATTATGACACTTCTCCATTCGACCAAAGAGGCTAATGCTGCCCCTGGAATTACTCCCATCCAACTTATACCTGAAGAGAGAGACAATGCTAACGACTAGATATGCATGAAGAGTAGATGCCTAAGAAAATATATAAATATTAATATTAAATATGTCTTTTCAATTTTTAGTAAATACATGTGCGTGCATGCACAAGTTTGAGTAATACTATTCTAATCACTACTAATAAAAGGACCAATAAATTTAGATCGGTTGTGTTTATCATAAATATGAACAAGACACTGGATGATGCTTGGAAAAGTAAGAAATCTAGTGTTTCTCATTTTCAAAATTTTATTTAAGGATTAGGTAATGATAGGTGCGTCATTCATCTTTCTCCTCTGGGTTGTTCAAGGCGATGTCCTTGGAGTGGTCTCTTTAGTATTGGTATTATCTCGACTCTGCCCATACCATAACTCCGACCGAAGCACATTATTAGAGCTCCTTTCAGGATATAACAAATTTATATTCAATTAGTATATTTTAATGAATTAAAAACTCTAAAAGTTTTATTTATTTCATTAATATCTAGTTTATATAATTACTTTCTCGCAAATTCGGCTTGACAAGAAGAATACATCCAATTATACCACTAATATCATACCTAGAGAACTAAAGGTCGTAACAAAACCAGACCTCGGGTTTTCATTACTATCCCTAGAAGAAAATAGGAAAGTCCTTAAAATAAAATATACTGTAAAAATAATTTTATAAAATTTGATCATGACTAGAATGAGATAAAACATTAATAAAAATAGAATTACATGTATATGTAATTTCTAAACTAATAAATATGTTAATTTAACTTGTTTCGAATTTATTAATTTTATTGCGATTTTTCATATAAAGAGCAAACACTAGACTTATACCAGCATTTATAGACCATATTATGACACTTCTCCATTCGACCAAAGAGGCTAATGCTGCCCCTGGAATTACTCCATCCAACTTATACCTGAAGAGAGAGACAATGCTAACGACCGGATATGCATGAAAGTAGATGCCTAAGAAAATATATAATTATATTAAATTAAATATGTCTTTTCAATTTTAGTAATATATGCGTGCATGCACAAGTTTGAGTAATACTATTCTAATCACTACTAATAAAAGACCAATAAAATTTAGATCGTTGTGTTTATCATAAATATGAACAAGACACTGGATGATGCTTGGAAAAGTAAGAAATCTAGTGTTTCTCATTTTCAAAATTTTATTTAAGGATTAAGTAATGATAGGTGCATCATTCATCTTTCTCCTCTGGGTTGTTCAAGCGATGTCCTTGAGTGGTCTCTTTAGTATTGGTATTATCTCGACTCTTGCCCATACCATAACTCCGAGACCGAAGCACATTATTAGAGCTCCTTTCAGGATATAACAAATTTATATTCAATTAGTATATTTTAAGAATTAAAACTCTAAAAGTTTTATTTATTTCATTAATATCTAGTTATATAATTACTTTCTCGCAAATTCGGCTTGACAAGAAGAATAC